>NC_052315.1:32343748-32564761 GCF_016432855.1 Salvelinus namaycush
TTACTGATGGTAGGCTTTGTTACTTTGTTCCCAGCTCTCTGCAGGTCATTCACTAGGTCCCCCCGTGTGGTTCTGGGATTTTTGCTCACCGTTCTTGTGATCATTTTGACCCCACGGGGTGAGATCTTGCGTGGAGCCCCAGATCGAGGGAGATTATCAGTGGTCTTGTATGTCTTCCATTTCCTAATAATTGCTCCCACAGTTGATTTCTTCAAACCAAGCTGCTTACCTATTGCAGATTCAGTCTTCCCAGCCTGGTGCAGGTCTACAATTTTGTTTCTGGTGTCCTTTGACAGCTCTTTGGTCTTGGCCATAGTGGAGTTTGGAGTGTGACTGTTTGAGGTTGTGGACAGGTGTCTTGTATACTGATAACAAGTTCAAACAGGTGCCATTAATACAGGTAACAAGTGGAGGACAGAGGAGCCTCTTAAAGAAGAAGTTACAGGTCTATGAGAGCCAGAAATCTTGCTTGTTTGTAGGTGACCAAATACTTATTTTCCACCATAATTTGCAAATAAATTCATAAAAAATCCTACAATGTGATTTTCTGGATTTTTTTTCTCATTTTGTCTGTCATAGTTGAAGTGTACCTATGATGAAAATTACAGGCCTCTCTCATCTTTTTAAGTGGGAGAACTTGCACAATTGGTGGCTGACTAAATACTTTTTTGCCCCACTGTATAGTGTACTTTTTAAAATCAGATTTTTTTTATTTTTTTTACCCCCTTATTCACCCCAATTTCGTGATATCCAATTGCGATCCAATTACAATCTTGTCTCATCGCTGCAACTCCCCAACGGGCTCAGAAGAGTCGAAGTTCAAGTCATGCGTCCTCCGAAATTGCGCTTCTTAACACCCGCCCGCTTAACCTGGAAGCGAGCTGCACCAATGTGTCGTTGGAAACACTGTTTAACTGACGACCAGCTTCAGCCTGCAGGTGCCCGGCCCACCACAAGGAGACGCTAGATTGCGATGAGCCAAGTACACCCAACCAAACTCTCCCCTAACCCGGATGACGCTGGGCCAATTGTGCATCGCCCTATGGGACTTCCAGTCATGGCCGGTTGTGTCACAGCCTGGGATCGAACCCAGGTCTTTAGTGGCGCCTCAAGCACTGCGATGCAGTGCCTTAAACCGCTGCACAACTCGGGAGGCCCTATATGGTGTACTTTTAATGTGGGGCTATGACAGTCAATTGCAAATTAGTCTGACATAATGCATCTTATCTAACCACTATTAATGAGATGGGTGTGCTTGATGCATATCGCGTCAAAGCTTCTCAAACCTCATCGCTGCTGTCACATCCAACATGGATCAATATTTGGTTTAATGCCACATTCAAAACAAATGGAAAGTCAGAAAAATACAAGGTCAAATCATGACGTCAGTGATCTTCAGGTCGGAATGTCGGAGCTCTAGAAAGAGGTTCGGGTTCCCGAGTTGGAATTCCGAGTTGGATGACCGTTCAAAATGATTTTTCCCAGTCGGAGCAAATTTTTTACAGAGTTCCCAGTTGTTTTGAATGCACTGAAGTCGGAAGTTGTAGATTTCCGAGTTCCCAGTTATTTTGAATGCGGCATTAATGCTCAGAGGGAGACGGGAGGGTATTCCCTTTGAGTCAGGAACCAAAACTCCTCCATAGTAACCCGTGAATGTGTTGTCTGCCGCATTTGGGCACAACACAGCTGGATCAGCTGTTTGATTTCACTTCCCGGCATGTCAACTGAGCCAGGAACACAGTCAAACCGATGGGAAAGCAGGTCCCAAAATGCTCTTCCAAGCATTGGAGGTGAGCAGTCATCACTCGTGTGGGACACTTACTGATGCTGTTTTCTATTATTTTATTTTCATTACAAAGAAAGTCAACCAAGTCTGTTTTTTACAACCACTGTGAATGACAACAGTTCCTTTCTCAATGCGAAAAATCTTTCCAACACTCCCCCTCAATAACCACCAAGCCTCGGTGTGAAACAGAACAATTTTTCTCTCACACATCTCTGGAGAAACCTGAAAATAGCTGTGCAGCGAGGCTCCCCATCTAATCTGACAGAGCTTGAGAGGATCTGCAAAGAAGAATTGGAGAAACTCCCCAAATACAGGTGTGACAAGCTTCTAGTGTCATACCCAAGAATACTTGAGGCGGTAATTGCTGCCAACGGTGCTTCAACAAAGTATTGAGTAAAGGGTCTGAATACTTATGTAAATGTGATATTTCCGTTTCGTTTTTTTTTATATACATTTGCAAAAAAAAGCTTTAAAACGGTTTTTGCTTTGTCATTATGGGGTATTGTGTGTAGATTGATGAGGGGGGGGGGGAATATTTAATCAATTTTAGAATAAGGCTGTAACGTTACAAAATGTGGAAAATGTCAAGGGGTCTGAATACTTTCCTTATGCATTGTATTTGCGATCGACCGGCTCGATTCGGTCTTATGTTGCAAAATTTGAAATTGTGTTTTTTACATTGGATAAAAGTAGAGACTCAGAGCTAGAAAATATTATATCATACACTACAGTTGAGGAACAATGGGAAAGTAATTCTGCTTTGAAAGTTAATAAACTTGTAACATTTGAGAAATGTACCCTTGAATGTTTTAGTACCTACTGGAGAGCTCTTCTTTGTCTACACCCATTCAGCATCGTTCACACCCTCTTAAGCTTTAGCCCTACCCAGCTTCACATTTGAAGCCATGTACTAAACAACCAAATATTTAAAGACTATAGGCCAGTTTTTAAGGATTCACATTTGAAGCCATGTACTAAACAACCAAATATTTAAAGACTATAGGTGAGTTTATACAATGGGTGTGTTCATAAATTCAATCTGGTGTGCCAGAGTGTGCTCAGAGTGCGCTCTGGGCATTCATAAACTCAGAGCGTTGTCAGATTGTCAGTTCAGAAATTCAGAGCACTTTGCACTCTGAGCGTTCAGAGCCCACACTGGACCCTCTGGCTGAGGAGTAGGGTTGATCCGTATGTTCTGAGCTAACAACAGCAGTCAAGCACCCAAGCTAACTGGCTAACATTGGCTAGCTTGCTAGCTACTTCCAGACACAAATGAGGGAACAGCTCACTGAACATTTTACTTGCCCTAGCAGAGCTGGTTAAACTGTTTTTATGTTATCCAGAACATTGGTGACTGCAACTGTGCTGCTGGCAACAATTTAATTATGCTTTATTGCCTACGTTTACTGACATCGGCCATATTGAACGGGTGTTGAGATTTTTAAATGTGTCAGTTATTCTGCGCTCTGGCACACTCAGATGAGTGCTCTGAAATTGGAGTAGATAGCCAGTGCGAATTTACCAGCTACGTCTCTCGACAGTTGTCACAGGGACATCATGAACATTCTATTGAAATGGTTACTTCTTTTGTTTAGACATTTTATTTTATTTAAACATTTTATTTCACCTTTATTTAACCAGGTAAGCTAGTTGAGAACAAGTTCTCATTTACAACTGCGACATGGCAGTTGACTAGCTAGCTAGCTAAACTATTAACCATAATCCCAACTCAAAATGTTACTACACTGCATGAATCTGCAGGTAGCTAACCAATCAGGTGCAATGTTAACTACTTAGCTAACATTATGCTTTAACTAACAATGCAAATGGCTTTGAGATATGAATAATAATTCTACACAGATCATACATGTAACGTTAGCTAGCGAGCCAGCCAGATAACGTTAGCTAGCTAGCTAACAGTATGCCTTTCTGACAAAATTAGAAACGCGTAATGTCTAAAAATGTAGCAAGCTAGACTATCTTACCCGTATACATAGATGGATGCTTCTACGTCTCTGTCACGGATGCCATGGTTGCCTTAGTTTGAAGATGTAACCCGGAGACAGGTGTTCTTTACAACAGCCTTTCTATGTGTTCTCTTTTAGGCTCGTTCTGCATTTTTGCAAACAAACGCCAGAATCTTTTCGATCTCCTTAGCTATTATACACCCTAATTCCACCGTGCATTCCATTGATTTCAAAACTCAGTCCTCCGGAAAGTGGAGAGCAACAACTGTGCAGTTATACTATATGATATCTTTTTAAAAAGCTGTGTTAGAAAGGATTACATACACATACTGACCAGCTCATCTTATAGACAGAAGCGTGCTACATGGCAGACCAATCCATACTCATCTCTCGGTATGTCCAGCCCTCCCATTATCTCAACCAATCATGGCTAGCGGGAAGGTTCCTGGCTTTTTCTGTGACTAAACAAACTTGGCTCGTAATTTAACAGTTTTATTTGTATTTCCAGACGGCATACAAGTTTGTTATTAAGGCACATGAAAGTTCACATGTTCCCGAAGACATTTCTGCCAAGAAACTAATTTAAATTTAAAAAATTATGTTCAAATGTCTCTCCTGTTAAGTAGTAAATCGCGACATACTCCTAGTTTTCTGAAATGTTTATTTTATTTAACTAGGCAAGTCAGTTAAGAACAAATTCTTATTTTACAAAGACGGCCTACCCCGGACAAATTGTGCTCCATCTTATGAGACACCCGATCACGGCAGGTTGTAATACAATCCAGGATCGATCCAGGGACTGTAGTGATGCCTCTAGCACTGAGATGCA
This sequence comes from Salvelinus namaycush, assembly GCF_016432855.1. Classification (NCBI taxonomy): domain Eukaryota; kingdom Metazoa; phylum Chordata; class Actinopteri; order Salmoniformes; family Salmonidae; genus Salvelinus; species Salvelinus namaycush. Next base: position 32,348,331 of record NC_052315.1, read on the forward strand.
GTGCCTTAGACCGCTGTGCCACTCGGGAGCCTTATTGAGTCACATATATTTCCATGACCCCATTTTTATGACCACTAGTTTGGGAACCGCTGAACTAAAATATCACCCATAATATTTATTTTGGAAAAAAATTCTCAATTTGAGAAAAATTACTTTCTCTCATGGATAACTACCATGAAGTTTGAAAATACAGGCTGAGTAAGCGAGGAGCTTATATTCATGAGCTCACCTTGTCTGATAGTTTTTTGAAACATCTATGCCAAGCAACTTGGATGCAGTGAGCAGTGTTGTAGTAAACCATCTCAAGCAAATTTGATGATACACAAAGCAACTCAAACAATGTTGAAATTGCATCAATGTTGTCCAGTCTTTTTATCCCAAATTGTTTTGGCATGTCTTTTGCAATGCGGTTCACAGCAGCACTGTCAGATGTGTTGAGACAGACATTTTTTGCCATGCTGGCTTAAGACCTAGCTAGCCAGTAACTAGCTAACACCAGGCACAGATAGGGGAGAAAGGGGAAACATATAAGTATCTTTGCCATATATTAGTAGGGTAAAGTTTTAATTATATTTGCTGACACCCTACAGTCACATTTTGGCACCAGTATAGTAGCTTTCTAGCTATATAAACCACGCTCCTCTGCAAACACGCCTTATCCGATGTTGGTTACAAGGCAGTACTTATTTATATTAGGTACAAAAATATCATGTTACCACTGGTGTATTAAAAGAGAATTAGGGTGATATCACCCTATTCCCCAAATAATCCCGCTTCCTGAATCCAAGTGTTTGACACGGGGGAAGGCACCAGTATGATGACACTTTATCAATGTAGAAGCAACAGTCATGTTTAATACTTTGGTCAACATACTTTGATCTGGTTCCATCCAAATATCATTACGTTTCATGGAAAACATTACATATTGGTATTCGCTCATGAGCTCACTTGGTGAAGTCCATAGGCCTGAAAATGGATGAATGCAACAACCATGTCTCTGTCACTAACAAATACAGTCATGGGTGGTAACTCTACAATTCACTTGAAAGGCACTCTGGGAAATAAGGCTTTACACCAAACAGTGTGTTAATTTAACACTGTTCCAGTGTCTATACTGGTCCACACTTTCAGTGTTAATTGAACACTCTCAGTGTTTGATTTAACACCGGAGAATTTTCTGTTTGGTAATATTTCATTCAGTACAGAAATGTGTCCACGGCTCAACTTACCCCATACCCGGAGTAAATTGTGCCAATAGACCACTTTTTGGGGGATAATCTTTCTTTTCAAAACTGTAATGCTTACATCAATTCTGATTATTTCCAGGGATACAGAACATCCTGAAATATATGTTAATTTGTTAGAAATAATACTATATTTCTGAATGTGGACAGATGGATTTAAAAAAAAATCAGTACTGAAATAAAAGCCCCACTCGTGATCTTCTTGAATTAAACTTGTTTTGACAGTATGGAGCACAATATCTTGGAGGAGTTTAGATGGTAGGAACTCCCTCAAACCTTTATTCCATAGGCTGGGATCCGCACTATGCAGCTGTTGCACTTACACAATTTCCAATGACTGTCCACTGGTAGCATTTTTTTTTTGATAGGCAGCTTAAAGTTATTCAATTCAATCTTTATTGGGTTAAAATACACATATACATTTTTGAAGAGCCATCCACAACAACCACAATCCATACGGTGCAAATAGCTAAATGAGAGAGCAGTAAATCGCATCAATGCGCTTTGTAGATCAGTGGCGTGTATTCGTGGATGCCAAGGGAAGCCAGGCTGACCAATAAATCAATTTAAATTATAAAATAATAATCTCTGTGTTTTCATAATTTTCCGTCAATTCGCAAGTGGCTGAATCTCAACGGAGAAATCATACGGGCGAGCAAAACAGAGTCCCTTGGTCTCAGTAGGCTATGTATCTGATGCACAAGCAGACCAGAAGCTGTTAACATGTTGCCACCATAGCGTTTGATTGAGTGATGCCAGCAAGCATTTGGCCTCCCTTGATAAAAACATTATAAAATAAGCTGAGCTCAACTGTGGGTGGTCCTGGTGCAGCAAAACAACCCCCAAGGGAGGCCAGTTTGGATTTGGCTTCAGACCAATCAAATCACTTCCATTTTAAGAAAAATGTGTCTGTTTCGGGTTTGCTTGTGTTAATGTCCCGCAGTAGCTAGCTTGTAAAATCGTCTCTTTCCTAAACCATGGATGGAGATGGGGATTTGAACTTGTGGATTTGAATTATTTCTCTGCACTATAAATTAATATGTTAATACTTGAATATATTCTCTCACTGTCTCTGTTTTTGGGGTTCTTAGAAAAATGAAATAATGGAGAATCTTTCTGGTCTTTTCGGGTTGTAGCAAAGCAGCCAGCCATGTGGATGATTGGAGACAGAACGGTTTAGAACGTGTTGTGAAGTTCACTTTACATTAAAGAGGGGTTCCTGCACTGCAGAAAAGCCCACCTGCAGGACGGACCCGACTTACGGGCCACCGAGTTACGGGCCTTTCACAAACACTATGTCTGCTGTCTCTATCCCGTCAAGCCTTCCTATGGGGGGTGATATGTGCCATAATTAAGCCAAGGCAATCGTACCACCTTGTGGCTGTCGCCTACCATTGAACGTCTGACTGACATGACATGATACCAATGCCTTACTAACGTGTGCGTGACATCTGTGTGTAGTAACTATCATGTCATCATACCAATGCCTTACTAACGTCTGCATGACGCCTGCGGGTTAATGAAAGTCATAAGGTGCATAGTTTATATTTATATTAATTACATTTCAACCATAAATGTTGAAACGTACAATTTTTCCCGTGCAAGCCGACATTCCGAAGTAGCCACTGAGCATACGGCTTGTGTATTTCCTGTTATCACTAATTGCCTAGAAAATAATATGTCTAATCTATAGGTAATCTGTCTTTCCCTCAACACCTCATGGCATGGTATGTTATCTTATCTCGCTGTGTACATATCTAAATGTTGTTGGCCAATCACAGACTGTGTTGTTACCAGTTCCCTGTAGCCTACATCACACAACCAATAAGGGATGCGTCCATGGCTTTCAGTCGAATAGAGGAGTTCATATGCTTACCCAGAGGGTCTGTGCTATTCAGTATCCTTGGGATGTCCCTACCTCAATCAAGTATAAATATAAAATGGTTAAGCTTAGTGTTAGTTAAGAGTTATAGTTTAGGGTTCAGAGTAAGGACATCCCAAGGAATCCGGATAGCAGTTACCGTTCAGAGTGAGAGATAGGCATGGTATTTGAGAGCTCGGCGGCGACACAGACGCGCTTTTTGAGTGTCTGCCCCAGATAGTTTCCTTAGAATTACCAAGATGTCCTTGATCCGATTGAGGAGCAAATAGTCTATATTTAAGTTGTGATATTGTTAGGAATATATTTAGGCCTACTGTGTTGATAATTTGGTTTATATTAAAATAATAACTTTTTGTTGATAACGAGTTGATAACGTATTGTCGAAAGCATGTGGGCAATATTGTTTACTGTGTCGATAGTGGAGTAGGCTAGTGTACAATAATAACGTAATTTGATGTTCTAGTATTATGTATTTAATGGATGAATTAAATTGTAAATGAAAATATAAACACGTGGTGCTATAGGATATATACATATTTTACATTGTAATACACTAACCCTACATGCCGTTGTGTGCTGGAGCTATGGGTTTATTTATCCACTGTCACAAGGCCTACACATTCACACTCAAACTGAATTGAATGGGGGATGCATAACTACTTTTCACTGAAGAAGGGAATGAGGTTGTCACGTCTACTCCCGCTCTTCCCCTCCGGGCATTCGACATCGCCGGTTTACTAACCACCGGTCCTGGTATTCATCATTACGTGCACCTGGCATTCATCATCATGCGCACCTGTGCTTCATTGGGCACATATGGACTCCATCACTTCACTGATTACCTCCCCTATTTAAGTCACCTCCCTAGTGCCATTCTCCAGGCAGTATTGACTATGTGTTTTATGTCTATATGCGGCGTGTGGTTCTTGTATTGGGCTATGTTCTGTTTATTATTAAACTCACCACCTGCACTTGCTTTCCGACTCCCAGCGTATACGTTACAGAGGTATGCCACACAACTTCGATCGAAGACCTTAAAAATATTGCCTGACAAGACCAATGAAATCTTAATGGTATCCTAATATAGTATGGATACAGGAGTAGCCTATTCTACAATAATGTACAGTGGTTGCTCAACTAAAAGTTTTGCGATTATGCTGCGGGACTTAGAGGCAATTTGTGGTTTAGTACGGTAACCTGCTCCAGACCAACGCAAGGGGAAGTTACAGCACTGATTATGCTTTTGGGTCCCAAGGATCTACTGTGTCTTACTGACAATAAATGGGCAACATAAACCAAATAGAAACTGATAGAGTGGATTGCGAAAGTATTCACCCGCCTTGGCATTTTTCCTATTATGTTGCTTTACAACCTGTAATTAACATGGATTTTTGTGGGGTTTGTATCCTTTGATTTACACAACATGCCTACCATTTTGAAGATGGAAAATATTTTTATTGTGAAAAAACAAGAAATAAGACAAAAAAACAGAATACTTGAACATGCATAACGATTCACCCCCCCCCAAAGTCAATTCTTTGTAGAGCTACCTTTTGCAGCAATCACATATGCAAGTCTCTTGGGGTATGTCTCTAGTTTTTGGGGATTTTTGCCCATTCTTCAAGGCAAAACTGTTCCAGCTCCTTCAAGATAAATGGGTTCCGCTGGTGTACAGCAATCTTCAAGTCATACCACAGGTTCTCAATTGGATTGAGGTCTGGGCTTTGACTAGGCCATTCCAAGACATTTAAATGTTTCCCCATTAAACCACTTGAGTCTTGCTTTAGCAGTATGCTTAGGGTCATTGTCCTGCTGGAAGGTTAACCTCCGTCCCAGTCTCAAATCTCTGGAAGTCAAACAGGTTTCCCTGAAGAATTTCCCTGCATTTAGTGCCATCCATCATTCCTTCAATTCTGACCAGTTTCCCAGTCCCTGCTGATGAAAACATCCCCACAGGATGATCCTGCCAAAACCATGCTTCACTGTGGGGAAGGTGTTCTCAGGGTGATGAGAAGGTGTTGGGTTTGCGCCAAACATAGCGTTTTCCTTGATGGCTAAAAAGCTACATTTTAGTCTCATCTGACCAGAGTACCTTCTTCCATATGTTTGGGGAGTCTCCCACATGCCTTTTGGTGAACACCTAACGTGTTTGCTTATTCTTTAAGCAATGGCCTTTTTTCTGGCCACTCTTCCGTAAAGCCCAGCTCTATGGAGTGTACGGCTTAAAGTAGTCCTATGAACAGATACTCCAATCTCTGCTGTGGAGCTTTGCAGCTCCTTCAGTGTTATCTTTGGTCTCTTTGTTGCTTCTCTGATTAATGCCCTCCTTGCCTGGTCTGTGAGTTTTGGTGGGCGGCCCTCTCTTGGCAGGTTTGTTGTGGTGTCATATTCTTTCCATTTTTTAATAATGGATTTAATGGTGCTCTGTGGGATGTTCAAAGTTTCTGATATTTTATTATAACCAATCCCTGATCTGCACTTCTCCACAACTTTGTCCCTGACCTGTTTGGAGAGCTTCTTGGTCTTCATGGTGCCGCTTGCTTGGTGGTGCCCCTTGCTTATTGGTGTTGCAGACTCTGGTGCCTTTCAGAACAGGTGTATATATACTGAGATCATGTGACATATCATGTGACACTTAGAATGCACACAGGTGGACTTTATTTAGCTAATTATGTGACTTCTGAAGGTAATTGGTTACACCAGATCTTATTTAGGAGCTTCATAGCAAAGGGGGTGAATACATATGTTTTCTGTTTTCAAGTTTTCTGTTTTTTATTTTTTTGAATTTTTGAAACATGTTATTTTTTTGTGTATGTCCATTACATGAAATCCAAATAAAAACCATTTAAATTACAGGTTGTGATGCAACAAAATAGGAAAGACGCCAAGGGGGATGAATACTTTTGCAAGGCACTGTAATTGTGCACGACTTCAGTATTACTTACTAAAACTGTTGTTACACTAAGGTTTTTATTATAAGAGAAACTTAGACTACAATTAGGTTGTGGAAATGTTAGGATTATTTTGCTCTTACTGTAGTACTGTAACCTACTCCCAACCGGTCACACTGTACAGTACCTGAGTGACACAGCAGTCTAAGACACTGCATTGCAGTGCAAACTCCGTTGCTACAGATACTGGTTCAATACCTGTGTCAACCGGGAGACCCATGAGACGATGGTAGGCTTTTGGTTTCTCTCCCTCTAAAAACAGAAATAAGTCATTCTAAATAACAAGCTGGCTTTATTTACAAATTAGTAACAATGTCTCACCCCATGTTCAAGAATACCCTTTTTCTCGCTCACTTTTTGTTATTTGTCATCTCCAAAATATTGTTATTTTTTAAACAAAGCAATTAATATTATTATTATGAATTAATTTAGAATGATATAAAAGCCCCTTAGATATTCTCACAGATATATTATCAACCCTGTTTTTCACAAGCGTAGCAGGCGGTGAATTTTTTAATCAACGTTTCTAGGATGGGCTATTAGCAGGACAATATATATTGGTCATATTGGTCATGGCTCCTGAGTGGCGCAGAATGGGATTGCCTTGCAGTTCTCCAACTTTATCCACTTAGATAGAGGTGGGCGCATGAGGTTCAAGGCATGAGGGCAGGGGGCACGGGACAGGCCGCAGCGCACAGAAGACAGACCTAGACCATTGGGAAGGGAGGAGGAGGAAGGGGGGGTGGATGGGGTGGACCCCCACCCCGCACCACCCCACTTGGTAGCACAGAGCAACACTTTAAAAGGCATTGCATTAATAATGGCGCTGACTAGGAAAAAGTTCCAGCTGGTCTTAGTGCCTGTCTGCACGTTCAAACTAAAACAATGTAACTAATAATGGCATGAAAAAAATCCCCTTAGATATGAATTCGGATATTAAATATTAAATTGAATATATTAAATATTAAAGCATTAGACCTCTCACTAAAGGCGTCAGTCAGAAGTTACACTTAAAACCGAACTGGATTTAACAAAAAATGACAGGATGAGCACATTTGTAAATCCCAAACTCTAAAAGTAATTGTAAAGGTAGATACAAATTATTTGTGACATTGTGGTTACAATAAAGAACATAAACAAGATGTAAACAAAATGCTGTGTTTTTATTTACAGTAGTGATGGACAGCTGGAGGCATTTTGAAAACAGGTTTTCAAATACTTGTTTTTCACAAGTGTACTGTAGTACTGTAGCAGGTGTAGCCCTATTAGCAGGACAATAGACTGTATAGCCCGGATAGTGTAGGTGTGAACATCCCCCAACTTGCAATGTATTCAATGCTTAAGTATTCTAAAGTGTTACATTTCTAACTCAAAACAGCAGTACATTATTTCTTCATCAACATCTTTATGCTTTCGTTAATAAAATAAAGAGAAAAAAGACATTCAAAATGCAGACGTTTATTTAAACTACATTTTAGTTGCACTTTCACCCAGCTCCAAAACCTTGATGAGATGATCAATGTATTTGACTCAGTGTATTCCCTCATTTGCAATGCAAACCGGGGCGGCAGTGTGTTTTGGGTCAGTCTGCATTTGGAGAATAAAAAATACACAACAGCCAACATTAGTTACAATACCAGTAATATACATGTAAATAGGCCTAAATATAACATCATTTTGCTATAATCCTACTTTGAAGGAAACTATGTGGTCCCAGAATTACCTCTCTGACATAGGGTTCAGCATATATCTTGATGATTTCTTCCTCAAAGAAATCTTGAGCCATGATACCTGAAAAAGGAGGCAACAGTAAATTATTATGGAACACATTTTATGTACCTTTTGCTTTGTAAATAGCCAAACTTACTGTCAAAAATTAAACAAGGGCCTGGTCCCTGGGGAGAAATTGCCCCCCACACATGGAGTTTGAGCAGATGCTTGAGACTCGGCTTGCATGATCTTCTTCCTTTTTTTCTGTAGCAATTTTGAGCAAATTGCTCAGTGGCCACGGTTGATTAGTCTGTGAAGATGACGTCATGACGTTTCGCCAGCTTTGATCCATGCCTGGGCCTGCAGGTCACAAATGTATTTGTTTGTCAGACGAATCATTGGGTCGAAACTACAGAACAGTACAAAACAAGCGAACACACATGGTTATTGTTCTCAGAATTTTTTATATTTATATATATCTAACATGTCTTACTGAGCCTTCCCATTAGTCCATGCAAATTTCTTCAACTGTCTTCTGACTGTGATTAGAGCGATGTTGATGTGCCGTGATGCCAGCAGATTACAGATGGTCTTTGCCGATCGCTCATCATCTTCATTCATCAGTGAGTTGATGGCTTGAATAGTCTCGCTGGAAATGGAATACAATGTAAAAATGAGCAGCATACAGTAAAGACCAGCAGTCAATTTATTTAAGCATTATTTTTAGCATTATTAGGCCTACTTTACAGTATTGTTACCTACTGTAATTGTTAATTTTCCTGAGCTTTCGCGTTCGGCATAACACAGGCATCTGATGATGGTGTTTGCGAATAGCGCTGTCCGTGACCAAAATCCCCAAGTCTACGATTATTTTTGAAATTTCTCCAGTAGATTTTCCATTCCTCCTGAAAGCCCTAGTCTGCTCACTTAAATGAATAGAAATCATGGTCATGGTGCTACAGTATGTTGTTACAGCATAATCAAATTGAGGACAATCGGCGATCTGCTGTATACTTATAGCCTATTGTAACCTGAAAGTCACACCTTTCCAGGACTCGTCACCTTGCCCCAATCCTCTAAATTTTATTATTGATGGAGAGCCATATAGATTGCAAAATAGTTGGGAAGAGATTCCATGGCACGTGGTTTATGAATTGACCCTGAGGCTTTCATTTTTAGTTTTTCTTGGAATAGAAGCACCATAAAATTGATCAAACTAATTAAGCTAAATTTCTTAAAATCAATCCCATATACTATGTTCTAACAATTTGTTTTTGTAATTCTCTAGTACAGCCAATACTGAAGGCTATCAAATGCTTCTTAAAGATGCCCTCTGGTGGTCTAACTAGCATTAATGGTAATAATGGCTGATAATTAAATAACATGCCATAGAATTCTGTGGCAGCCCTCAAGGTGTGCTGCAGTATGACGCAACTTTTAAAGGAAGAACCAAATCAAAATCAAAGTTTATTTGTCACGTGCTCCGAATACAACAGGTGTAGACCGTACAGTGAAATGCTTACTTACAAGCCATAACCAACAGTGCCATTTTTAAGGAAAAAATAGGCATTGGGTAAATAATAATAAAGTTGTCAATGAATAGCATTCTCACATAGGTGTTCCTTTTGTCCAGGTGGGAAAGGGCAGTGTGGAGTGCAATAGAGATCACCCCATCTGTTGGTGAGATATGCAAATTGGAATGGATCTAGAGTTTCTGGGATAATGGTGTTGATGTGAGCCATGACCAGCCTTACGAGCCTATGGGTCGGTAGTAATTTAGGTAGGTTACCTTAGTGTTCTTGGGCATAGGGACTATGGTGGTCTGCATGAAACATGTTGGTATTACAGACTCAGACAGGGAGAGTGTATGCTTATATCTGAGTGTAGGCCTATATTGCAGTGGTGGTTCCGTGGTTTTCTGTACAAATGGTTTACATGTAAGAGAAGGGATTAAGACCGCTTCCAAACTTTCTGTACCTTTTTTCAACAAGGTTTTAGATTCAATTAGTTTTATTGTCAATGAACAAAGGCTCAGTTTACTTTAGGTAATATATTTAAATAAGTGATGTCATGATAAAATGTGTTAGTGTTAATATTTGTAAGAAAATAGTGTTTAACAGTTTTCTTTCTTGATGCTAACCAACTTTTGCTTGGCTAAGCCCTAGTTAGCTCTGTCAATGTTAGCATACATATTAGTGGTTAATAATGTAATGGTTATAGCATCGTTTCGCATAGGCCTCCAGTAATTTATAGATTTTTTTAAATTGACACTGATAGTACAGTGAGTTTATATATAATGTGAATGTGTAGATGTCTGGTGAGTTCAGGTTTGGATGAACGTGCCAACGGGACTGCCATGGGCAAGTCTCTTGACGGGTACGAGGAATGGTGGGAGGACAATCTGAAAGTAATTATCTTTGCACACAACAGCAGCGTTCAGGCCTCCAGAGTACTTACCCTATCGCCTGCTGTACGGATGGGAGCCGCAGCTGTTCACTGAGGTAAACAATGCAATTGTATAAAAAAATATTGCATATACTGTTGCATAAAAAAGTTGTGATATACTTAGTGTTTGTCTATTGCTATTTTTATTTAATGTACTTTGAGATCACTGAAACTCCACCTGTTGTGGTGGAAGTTGTCGAACCAGATCAGAATGCCTTCGAGGACCACCTTCAGGCAAGGGCTGAGAAGGATGTGGAGATTTTTGACCTGGTAAAAATTATTGTCCGCTGTTAATTTATTTTCTGGTCCTCTAAGAGATATGTAAGAGATGTATTTGTAATAATATGAAATATAATTGCATTTATTTCTATTATCAATCAAGGTGAGACATGGACAAGGCGCAAGAGAAACAAGGAGAGCCACCGGAGGAGAATCAAGTGGACCAAGTGCTTCGACATCCGGGCGAATGACTTGGCTTGGAAGAACGACGAAAGGAAGGCGAGACCTGGGAAACTGCTCTTTCGCTCCAAGCTTGGGTCACCATCCGTTAATGTGAATATAAAATACTCAGATGATAACTATTTGCATTTGCCTCCTCATGGTTGGTGGCATTGCCATGCTGTCAGCAGTACCATTACTGGCCCAGGGGGTTCTCCAAGTAGTCAATCTCAACCAATGGGTCAAGTTAAAACCTCTTTGGGATAGGTGGGGCGCTACATCTGGTGAAATTGCAGAGCGCGAAATTCAAAGTACAAAATTCGTAATATTAGACATTCATAAAAATACAAGTGTCTTACATTGTTTAAAAGCTTAACTTCTTGTTAATCCAACCACTTTGTCAGATTTCAAAAAGGCTTTATGGCGAAAGCATACCATGCGATTATCTGAGGACAGCGCCCCGCATACAAAAGCATTAAAAACATTTTCCAAACAAGCAGAGGTGTCACGAAAGTCAGAAATAGTGATAGAATAAATCACTTACCTTTGAAGATCTTCCTTTGTTTGCAATCCCAAGGGTCCCAGCTACATAACAAATGGTAGTTTTGTTCGATAAAGTCCTTTATATCCCCAAAAAGTCAGTTTAGTTGGCGCGCTTGATTCAGTAATCCACCTGTTTCCCTCGTTCAAAATGCATACAAAAGAGTCCTAAAAGTTACCAATAAACTTTATCCAAACAAGTCAAACAACATTGCTAATCAATCCTCAGGTACCCTAATATGTAAATAAACGATCAAATTTAAGACGGAGAATAGTATGTTCATTACCGGAGATAAATAATGAAGTGAACGCCCTCAACCACGTGCGCCACAATACTACAATCAAAATGAGAGCCACTTAGAAAAACTACAAATTCTAGCTAATTTTTCAACAAACAAGTCTGAAACTCTTTCTAAAGACTGTTGACATCTAGTGGAAGCCCTAGGAACTGCAATCTGGGAGGTATTCCTTTGATTTTCCCATAGACAGCCATTTCAATGGGTGGTGACCTCAACAAAAAAAAAAGCTGGATGGATTCTCCTCGGGTTTTCGCCAGCCATATCAGTTCTGTTATACCCACATACATTATTTTAACAGTTTTTGAAACTTCTGAGTGTTTTCTATCCAATACTGCCAATTATATGCATATCCTAGCTTCCGCGGCTGAGTAACAGGCAGTTTACTTTGGGCATGTCATTCATCCGAATTTCCGAATACTGCCCCCTATCCCTAAAAAGTTTTAAGTAACCGCCGCTTCCAGGTAGGTACTGCTAAGGTATATAACTCCAGTGGTCATGACACCACCCTAGAGTTTCTCTCACAACTCACCTCTATCTTTTCCATCCCTCACCAACCCCACTGACATAAGAAATTATAGACATGTATCCTTTCTTTTATGTCTGCCATCAACATTATTGTATGTCTAATAAAACATTTAAATTAAATAATTCAATAACTGTATTTTTACATACAGTTGAAGTCAGAAGTTTGCATACACCTTAGCCAAATTCATTTAAACTCAGTTTTTCACAATTCCTGACATTTAATCCCAGTAAAAATTCCCTGTCTTAGGTCAGGTAGTATCACCACTTTATTTTAAGAATGTGAAATGTCAGAATAATAGTAGAGAGAATGATTTATTTCAGCTTTTATTTCTTCCATCACATTCCCAGTGGGTCAGAAGTGAACATACACTCAATTAGTATTTGGTAGCATTGCCCTTAAATTGTTTAATTTGGGTCAAATGTTTGGGGTAGCCTTCCACAAGCTTCACACAATAAGTTGGGTGAATTTTGATCCATTCCTCCTGACAGAGCTGGTGTAACTGAGTCAGGTTTGTAGGCCTCATTGCTCGCACACGCTTTTTCAGTTCTGCCCACACATTTTCTATAGGATTGAAGTCAGGGCTTTGTGATGGTCACTCCAATACCTTGATTTTGTTGTCCTTAAGCCATTTTGCCACAACTTTGGAAGTATGCTTGGGGTCATTGTCCATTTGGAAGACCCATTTGCGACCAAGCTTTAACTTCCTGACTGATGTCTTGAGATGTTGTTTCAATATATCCACATAATTTTCTTCCTCATGATGCCATCTATTGTGTGAAGTGCACCAGTCCCTCCTGTAGCAAAGCACCCCCACAACATGATGCTGCCACCCCCGTGCTTCACGGTTGGGATGGTGTTCTTCAGCTTGCAAGCGTTCTTCTTTTTCCAATGGTTATTATGGCCAAACAGTTCTATTTCTGTTTCATCAGACCAGAGGACATTTCTCCAAAAAGTACGGTCTTTGCCCCCATGTGCAGTTGCAAACCGTAGTCTGGCATTTTTATGGAGGTTTTGGAGCAGTGGCTTCTTCCTTGCTGAGCGGCCTTTCAGGTTATGTCGACATAGGACTCAATTTACTGTGGATATAGATACTTTTGTGGGCTAAATCAATGACAAACAGCCGAAATGTTCAGGCTTCATCATGATCTGTGATCAAAACAGCCTGGGGTGTTTTCAGTTCCGTTTAGCCTAAGGTTATTCGTAAGAACCCAACGGCAATGAAATAGCCTGATTCAATGCGATTCTCCTGAATGAAACGTTTTTATCTGTTAAACTGTTTGGTTTATGCATTGACCCATACCGATTCTAACTTTTTGGTCTTTTGCGGTAAGAATAACCTACCACTAATATTCTAAATTGCGGAGCATTTAATAAACCAACCACATTTTCCTGTGATGTTGAGGCTGAGCAAGACCTTTGATAGGCTAGTAGACTATGCGGAAATAATTGTGGAGTTAATAATTGTTGTAGCCTAGATCGTTTTACATATTCTGGGCCATTGTTTTTTCTGAGGATAAGCAAACAAGAGGTAGCATATGCTTTTTGCCTGACTCCATAACAAGGGTTAGGCCTATATCCTCAATTAGCCCCTCAATTCGAGTCCTTCTTTTAACCATAAGACATCTCCACAGAAATGTATAGCCTAAGGATTGCATGGTGACTGATTGTGTCTGTTAAACTGGTAAACTGGGAACTCTGGGGAAAAAAACAAGGTAAAATCATGTCATCAGCGATTTTCAGGTGAAAGAAAGAATGCCAGAGTTTCTGAATTGGATTTCTGAGTTGGATGACCGTTCAAAAACAAAAAATCCCAGTCTGAGCTAGTTTTTTATTGAGTTTCCAGTTGTCTTGAACGCACTGAAGTCCGAGTTGAATTCACCACTAGAGACCTAGGCTACCTCTTATTTCTGAATTGGGCTACCTCCAACAAAGAAGCCCTTGTCTATATTGATGTGAGAAATAGGCATCATCTACACAGTAATGGTGGCTGGCTGCGATATCAACTAGCCTAATCATTTTTGTAATGAGGTGATATGCCTATTTTAGCTAAATCGACAAATGAAATGGTTTAATCTGGCAATTAAAATATTTTTTCCAAAATCATGCACATGTAGATGTTTGTAAGGCGTTCATGGTGAGATCTTTAAAAATAAACTAAACAGACACTTAAACTAACGAGTAACACATGTAGACCTTTTTAATCTGTTCAACTGACACAGGATGTGAACACTATGTCATGTGTCTGTGTCACATGACGTGACGTGAAAGCGTTGGCAGTTTGAGGCCGTAGAAAAAAAACGTGGCTCCATTGACATCCATGTTAATTCATGGTGGTATTTTATGGCGCATTAGGTGACTTGGTAAGACGAATCAGTTGCTTCACGAGGCTTAATTCTGGCACTTATCACCCCCCATACCTCCCCTTTCTGCACCGCTGCTTTGTTTCACAGGCAAGATCACAGCAGATATTTGGCAAGGCAGGCTGCGTGTGTGTGCGCGACAGGCTGGCTGGCTGGGCTGGCCGCATCGGGAGCAGATACGATTTGTTTCTGTGATTACCACATTGTTGTTCTTTTTCTCTGTACTCTGCCATTTCCGGGCCGTAGAGTGGATAGCAGCTCAAGTCAGATTTGATGGTGATGTTGAGTACGTGTATCTGATTTGGCTAGGTCGAGGCAAGGAGCATCTTTAACAGCGTGAAAGTAGGATAGAGGGAGGAAAAGCGAGAGAAACTGCGTTGTCCATATTGCGTCCGTCTGTCGCGCTCCCTCAGTGTTTATCTGCAGTCACTTCGAGTCGTTTCTGGAGGAAGATGGCGGACAGGGATGAGATGTTCTCACTCTCCACCTTCCACTCCCTCTCTCCTCCAGGCTGCAGGTAAGACAACAAACCCGCAGACGGAGCAATGAAGGGTGGCTGGGCATAGCGGGTAGGCTATCCTCGAGCGCCCAATACTGAAGGGAGGAGGTGATACAGGCGGATGTGCGAGGATGGGGTGAACCGTTAGTATGTTAGTCAGTTTTGTTGATATTACCGCATTGTATTATTATCAACATGAGACATATAGGACTATTGGATGCTGATGATGCTGCTCTACGTCGTTATATAGGTATATCACTACGTGCAGCGCGTAGCTGATGCTGTGTTGGTTGCTTATGTTTTTGTCTCTCGCTTGATGTGAGTTCGTTTAGAAAATACCCTTGAGCTATACACAACACATAACTGCCTTTAAGAGCAAAGGGGAGAGAGGAGGAATGTTCACAGGGAGGACAAGCTATAGATATTTGGCGGTCATGTCGTTTGCCTGCCTGGCTGGCGCATTCTCTAGCTGAGATTCAATTACCTCAGAGGCGGAGGGAATGAGGCCCACGCCCTGTTGAGACAAACATAGCCCGAAATGGGTGCTGTGAGCTCAGTTACAATAGGCTATAGATTACACTTTTCATTTAACATCAATAGCCACAACGTGTATCCACCTATTGTTGATTGGATAGTTTAACACTTCACATCTGTGCTCATGGTTTGGGGTAAATACAGTACTGCTTGAAAACATGTGAACCCTACAGGGCTGGTCATTATTTTGCTATAAAATATTAAAATAAGCATATATAATCCTTATCTAAAACCAAATTCGTAATAAAGACATTCCAAGTAAATGACAGAAACCAAAAATATATATTTTCATTGTTTATTTAACAAAAGTGGTTGATTTAATAGAAATTCAGATTTGATGTGTGCAAAAATATATGAACTCCTTCAGTCAATAGCTTGTGGCACCTCCATTAGCAGCGATAACTTGGAGTAAACGTCTCCTATAGCCAGTAATCAGTCCCTGACATCTGTTTTGAGGAATTTTTGCCCACTCCTCCTTACAGAGCTCAGCCAAGTGAGTGAGGTTTGAGGGGTTTCTGGCATGAACTGCACGCTTCAGGTCCTGCCACAGCATCTCGATTGGATTTAGGTCAGGACTTTGACTTGGCCAATCCAAAACACAAATCGTCTTTCTCCTGAGCCATTCTTTGGTAGATTTCCTTGAATGCTTTGGCTCATTGTCTTGTAGGAAGACCCATTTTCATCCCAGCTGATGGCTTGACGTTCTGTTCAAGAATCTCCTGGTATACCACAGAATTCATGGTTCCCTTAATGATGTGGAGTCATCCAGGTCCAGAGGAGGAAAAGCAGCCCCAGATCTTGACATTCCCACCACAATGCTTGACTGTTGGGATAAGGTTATTTTGGTGGTAGGTAGTGTTTTCGCCACACATAGCACTGTTGATTGTGACCAAAACGGTCAATTTTGGACTCATCGGTCCAGAGAATGGACTTCCAGAAACCTTCAGTTTGTCCAGATGGACTCTGGCAGTTAAGACGAGCAGTTTGCTTCTTTTTTGACAGCAGAGGCTTCTTCCTAGCAACCCTCCAATTTTGATTCAGTGTTCTTCTTATTGTTGAAGAATGCACAGTTACCTGAGATGCAGCAAGGGAGGTATGCAAATCTCTAGATGATATGTTTGGGTTGGCTTTTACCTGATTTATTATTGTTCTTGTGACTCTTGGGGATATTTTGGAAGGGAGTCCACTTCTAGGCTGAGTTGCTGTCATGTTAAAAATGCTCTCCATTTGTAAATTATTAGTCTCACAGTGGACTGAGCTCAAACCTTTTTGAGATGATTTTATAGCCTTCCCCAGACTGATGTGCTCTCATTACCCTCGTCCTGATGTCCTCTGAGATCTCCTTTCCTTTCAGCATGGTATGCTTTGCATTCACCTGAATGGGTAACACTAAACTGACCAAAGCTGTGTTCGAATACTCATACTAACCGTACTATTTGTGACGTAAATTGTGTATATAGTATGCTTATTGGTCATAGTCTGGATATAGTTAGTATACCAAAAGTTCCCTGATGACATACTAAATTAGCCAAAATACAAAGTATACATGTAGTGGACACTATTTCTGTGCTTTTAGGGACCATAATGCAATTCTTCAGAAAATGGGCGTGGCTTCATAACTTTTCAGATTTTAAGAAAATGGCGGAAAATATGCATGTGAAGTCCGTCGAGAGCGGATACAAATTCTTGCTTTAACTAATTATGACAAATGTTAAGAAAATTTAGACATTTTTTATAAAGTAATGCCTTTTCAAATAAGTCACATTACACATTATCTTGGCTGACTATTTTTAGCTACGCTATCCTTATGAACCGCATAGCATTATAGCAGTATGTACCGGTATGTTGGCTACTAATACATCAAACTTGCCAGGCAGTATATTAACTACAGTTGAAGTCGGAAGTTTACATACATCTTAGCCAAATACATTTAAACTCAGTTTTTCACAGTTCCTGACATTTAATACTAGTAAAAATTCCTTGTCTTAGGTGAGTTAGGATCACCACTTTATTTTAAGAATGTGAAATGTCAGAATAATAGAGAGAATGATTTATTCCAGCTTTTATTTCTTTCATCACTTTCCCAGGGGTTCAGAAGTTTACATACACTCAATTAGTATTTGATAGCATTGCCTTTAAATTGTTTAACTTGTGTCAAACGTTTCAGGTAGGCTTCCACAAGCTTCCCACAATAAGTTGGTTACATTTTGGCCCATTCCTTCTGACAGAGCTGGTGTAACTGAGTCAGGTTTGTAGGCCTCCTTGCTCACACACGCTTTTTCAGTTCTGCCCACACATTTTCTATGGTATTGATGTCAGGGTGTTGTGATGGCCACTCCAATACCTTGACTTTATTGTCCTTAAGCCATTTTGCCACAACTTTGGAAGTATGCTTGGCGTCATTGTCAATTTGGAAGACCCATTTGCGACCAAGGTTTAACTTCCTGACTGATGTCTTGAGATGTTGTTTCAATGTGAATTATGAAGTGAAATAATCTGTCTGTAAACAATTGTTGGAAAAATAAATTTTGTCATGCACAAAGTGGATGTCCTAACTGACTTGCCGAAACTATAGTTTGTTCACAGGAAATTTGTCTAGTGGTTGAAAAACAAGTTTTAATGACTCCAACCTAAGTGTATGTAAACTTCCGACTTCAACTGTATCTGCTATCTAACTACCCAACGTTTATTGACTTGATTATTTACATAATTCTAAGCTAAGTGGTATAGTCTTGCAATTCAATGGCTATCTGCTCCAATTTCAAAGCAGTCTCGCGCAGAATAACTCATGAATTTACAAATGCCCAACATCCATTGAATATGGTCGGTGTCAGTAAATGTCAGCATAAAAAAGTGGAATTAAATTGTTGCCAGCAACACAGTTACAGTCACCAACTCTCTGGATAACATGAAAACCGCCTAACCAGCGAGTAAAATGGTCAGAGTGAAGTGTTCTCTCATTCGTGTCTGGAAGTAGCTAGAAAACGTTAGCCAGTTAGCTTGGGTGCTTGACTGCCATTGAACGCTTGGATCAACCCTACTCCTCGGCCAGAGCGTCTAGTGTGTGCTCTGAACGCTCCGAGAGCAGAACGCTCTGAATTTACGAACAGACAATGTGACAACGCTCTGGATTTACGAACGCCCAGAGCGCACTCTGGCACTCCAGATTGCATTTACGAACACACCCAAAATCGTAAAATGTTTAGCTAGTAATTTGTTATGCTAGCAAGAGGTTGCATAGCAACAGTATCAACTTCCGGTAGACAGGCGAAGCTCTAGTATGTTCAACTGAAATGATACTGTTCATTTACAGTATAGTAAAATTAACTAGTAGTATATACTCAATAAATATGTTGCATACAGTATAGTATGGGTATTTGAACACAGCTCAGGTTTCTTAGTCCCGCTCAAACACTTTCCTAACTATCTCTCCTTTGATTGGTTCATTTGCTACCAAATTATTTCCCCACTGGATTCTACTTACCTACTTAATTTAACCAATGCAACTTGGTGTTCACTTATTTTTGCATCTGCATTAATTCCTTAAAAAAAAATAATTATACTACATGCATGATTTCCTCTACACCAACATATGGTATTGGTAAATATAAACTTGTTATGTCAGATCAAAAAGACTGATTCTGATTTAAATTAAGATTTCATGGTAGAAACTAAAATACATCTGTTCAAGCAGCACAGTATAAGCTTAGTTTAACTCCGTATAGGTCTACATGTGCATTCTCTGACTGTCAGGCATTTCTAGATTTGACTCATTCTTAAAGATGCAGCCTTCACCTCTATAATCCACTGCTAGGCTGTTGCCAGATACATTTTTCTCTTCAATTGAAAAACATAAAACAAAATACAATATGGCTGTAGGTGATATGAACAGAAATGTTACAGATTATGATAATATTCTGTTTCATAACCCATGAAGGAGCAGATTCCGTTATGGATCTAATATTAGACACATGTAGGTATTATTTTCATGGATTCAGTTTGAGCATAAACTCTGCTGAAACATTTGGTTCCTCTATAACAACCATAAAGCCTTACTGTAGTACTTTTATTAATGTTGCTCATGTCACTTAGTGTATTCCAACATGAACTTTTATTTTTTATTTTTTTCTTAAATGAGAGACGGGGGGGGGTGAGTTGGAGAGGTCCTATCCCACTGGGCACACCATTTCAATGTGGATATTTGGTTGAGACGTTGATCAATGAGATACATTGCTTTCAGAAAGTATTCATACCCCTTGACTTACTCCACATTGTGTTGTGTTACAGCCTGAATTCAAAATTGATGAAAAAGTGCCTTACCCATCTACACACAATACCCCATAATGACAAAGTGAAAACATGTTTTTAGAAATGTTTGCTCATTTAGGGAAAAAAAAGAAGGATATATCTAATTTACATAAGTATTCACACCCCTGAGTCAGTACTTTGTAGATACACCTTTGGCAGTGATTACAGCTGTGAGTCTTTCTGGGCAAGTCTCTAAAAGCTTTCCACACCTGGATTTTGCAACATTTGCCCATTTTTATTCTTTTCAAATTCTTCAAGCTCGGTCAAATTGGTTGTTGATCATTGCTAAACAACCATTTTCAGATCTTGCGATAGATTTTCAAGTAGATTTAAGTCAAAACTATAACTCGGCCACACAGGAACATTCACTGTCTTCTTGGTAAGCATCTCCAGTGTAGATTTGGCCTTGTGTTTTAGGTTATTGTCCTGCTGAAAGGTGAATTCATCTCCCAGTGTCTGGTGGAAAGCAGACTGAACCAGGTTTTCCTCTAGGATTGTGCCTGGGCTTAGCTCCATTCCGTTTTTTTTCCCCTAAGACTTTACGATTACAAGCATACCCATAACATGATGCAGCCACCACTATGCTTGTAAATATGGAGAGTGGTACTTGGCCCAAACATGTCACTTTGTATTCAGGACAAAACGTTTTATTTGCAGTATTACTTTTAGAGGTCGACCGATTAATCGGCATGGCCGATTTCAAGTTTTCACAACAATCGTTAATCGGCATTTTTGGACGCCGATTACATTGCACTCCACAAGGAGAATGTGTGGCAGGCTGACCACCTGTTACGCGAGTGCAGCAAGGAGCCAAGGTAAGTTGCTAGCTAGCATTAAACCTATCTTATAAAAAACAATCAATCGTAACATAATCACTAGTTAACTACACATTGTTGATGATATTAATAGTTTAACTAGCTTGTCATGCATTGCAAATAATCAATGCGGTGTCTGTTAATTTATCATCGAATCACAGCCTACTTCGCCAAATTAATGATGATTTAACAAGCGCATTTGTGAAAAAAGCACTGTCGTTGCATCAATGTACCTAACCATAAACATCAATGCTTTTTTAATATTTTTTTTAACCTATTTTTTTGACCTGCATATTTACTTTAATTCATGTTAGCAGGCAATATATTAACTAGGGAATTTGTGTCACTTCTCTTGCATTCTGTACAAGCAGAGTCAGGGTACATGCAGCAGTTTGGGCCGCCTGGCTTGTTGCGTGAAGACCATTTCTTCCTAACAAAGACCATAATTAATTTGCCAGACTTTTACATAATTATGACATAACATTGAAGGTTGTGCAATGTAATAGCAATATTTAGACTTATGGATGCCACCTGTTTGATAAAATACAGAACGGTTCTGTATTTCACTGAAAGAAGAAACATTTTGTTTTCGAGATGATAGTTTCCGGATTCAACCATATTAATGACCTAAGGCTCGTATTTCTGTGTGTTATTATGTTATAATTAAGTCTATGATTTGATAGAGCAGTCTGACTGAGCGATGGTAGGCACCAGCAGGCTCGTAAGCATTCATTCAAACAGCACTTTCGTGCGTTTTGCCAGCAGCTCTTCGCAATGCTTCAAGCATTGAGCTGTTTATGACTTCAAGCCTATCAACTCCCAAGATTAGGCTGGTGTAACCGATGTGAAATGGCTAGCTAGTTAGCCACACACACACACACACACACAGTGGGGAGAACAATTATTTGATACACTGCCGATTTTGCAGGTTTTACTACTTACAAAGCATGTAGAGGTCTGTACTTTTTATCATAGGTACACTTCAACTGTGAGAGATGGAATCTAAAACAAAAATCCAGAAAATCACATTGTATGATTTTTAAGTAATTAATTTGCATTTTATTGCATGACATAAGCATTTGATACATCAGAAAAGCAGAACTTAATATTTGGTACAGAAACCTTTGTTTGCAATTACAGAGATCATACGTTTCCTGTAGTTCTTGACCAGGTTTGCACACACTGCAGCAGGGATTTTGGCCCTCTCCTCCATACAGACCTTCTCCAGATCCTTCAGGTGTCGGGGCTGTCGCTGGGCAATACGGACTTTCAGCTCCCTCCAAAGATTTTCTATTGGGTTCAGGTCTGGAGACTGGCTAGGCCACTCCAGGACCTTGAGATGCTTCTTACGGAGCCACTCCTTAGTTGCCATGGTTGTGTGTTTCGGGTCATTGTCATGCTGGAAGACCCAGCCACGACCCATCTTCAATGCTCTTACTGAGGGAAGGAGGTTGTTGGCCAAGATCTCGCGATACATGGCCCCATCCATCCTCCCCTCAATACGGTGCAGTCGTCCTGTCCCCTTTGCAGAAAAGCATCCCCAAAGAATGATGTTTCCACCTCCATGCTTCACGGTTGGGATGGTGTTCTTGGGTTTGTACTTATCCTTCTTCTTCCTCCAAACACGGCGAGTGGAGTTTAGACCAAAAAGCTCTATTTTTGTCTCATCAGACCACATGACCTTCTCCCATTCCTCCTCTGGATCATCCAGATGGTCATTTGCAAACTTCAGACGGGCCTGGACATGCGCTGGCTTGAGCAGGGGGACCTTGCGTGCGCTGCAGGATTTTAATCCATGACGGCGTAGTGTGTTTCTAATGGTTTTCTTTGAGACTGTGGTCCCAGCTCTCTTCAGGTCATTGACCAGGTCCTGCCGTGTAGTTCTGGGCTGATCCCTCACCTTCCTCATGATCATGGAGGCGCTACCAGGAGACAGGCCAGTACATCAGGAGATGTGGAGGAGGCCGTAGGAGGGCAACAACCCAGCAGCAGGACCGCTACCTCCGCCTTTGTGCAAGGAGGAGCACTGCCAGAGCCCTGCAAAATGACCTTCAGCAAGCCACAAATGTGCATGTGTCTGCTCAAACGGTCAGAAACAGACTCCATGAGGGTGGTATGAGGGCCCGACGTCCACAGGTGGGGGTTGTGCTTACAGCCCAACACTGTGCAGGACGTTTGGCATTTGCCAGAGAACACCAAGATTGGCAAATTCGCCACTGGCGCCCTGTGCTCTTCACAGATGAAAGCAGGTTCACACTGAGCACATGTGACAGACGTGACAGAGTCTGGAGACGCCATGGAGAACGTTCTGCTGCCTGCAACATCCTCCAGCATGACCGGTTTGGCAGTGGGTCAGTCATGGTGTGGGGTGGCATTTCTTTGTGGGGCCGCACAGCCCTCCATGTGCTCGCCAGAGGTAGCCTGACTGCCATTAGGTACCGAGATGAGATCCTCAGACCCCTTGTGAAACCATATGCTGACACATGCACACATATATATATATATATATATATATATATATATATATATATATATATATATAAATAAAAATTGTCCGGTTAATCGGTATCTGGTTTTTTTGGTCCTCCAATATCGGCTTTGAAAAATCATAGTCGGTCAACCTCTAATTACTTTAGTGCCTTGTTGCAAACAGGATGCATGTTTTGGAATATTTTTATTCTGTACAGGCTTCCTTCTTTTTACAATTAGGTTAGTATTGTGAAGTAACTACAATGTTGTTGATCCATCCTCAGTTTTCTCTTATCACAGCCATTAAACTCTGTAACTGTTTTAAAGTCAACATTTTCTTCATGGTAAAGTCCTTGAGTGGTTTCCTTCCTCTCTGGCAACTGAGTTAGGTAGGACGCTTGTATCTGGGTGCATTAATACACCATCCAAAGTGTAATTAATAACTTCACCATGCTCAAAGTGATATTCAAAGTCTTCTTTTTTTAATGTATTTTTATTTCATCCACCAATATGTTCCGTTCTTTGCAAGGCATTGGAAAACCTCCCTGATCTTTGTGGTTGAATCTGTGTTTGAAACTCCTGAACTTATTTAGGCTTTTCATAACAAAAGGGTTGAATACTTATTGACTCAAGACATTTCAGCTTTACATTTTTTATTAATTTCAAACATTTTCACAAAACATAATTCCACTTTGACATTATGGGATATTGTGTGTAGGTCAGTGACAAAAAAACTCAATTTTAATCTGTTTTAAATTCAGTCGGTAATACAAGAAAATGTGGAAAAGGTCAAGGGGTGTGAATACTTTATGAAGGCACTCACCCACTCAAAAAGTCAGCCATATATGATGTGAATTATCACTATTCTTTCAACCATCCATCCATTCTTTCAACCAACCATCCATCGGAAAAGCAATGTCGGATTTTTGTTTGTTGTCACAAATGTCTATCAATGTGCTTTCAACCATGTAAAAGCACAGCAAAGTTCAAATGAAAATACAATATCAGATATTTTGTTCATTCATACAACAGATTGTGTTATCGCTATGCTTCATATAATAACAGAACCAAATGACCTGGATTGCAGTTGAGATTATATTAAAAGTACATGATGCAAGTGATCAATTCCGTTCGAGGTTCTGCACAGATTATTAAAGCAATTGCGACGCTCTCCACAGACCTGTGACGACCTAAGCATGCTACCTTGAACATGCCCACTTTATATAGTCCAATATTTACTTGTGTATTGAGGGATGGGGGCAGTGTATAAACTGAGCAGTATAATAAGATTCTTGTAGCAGCAGTTGTGATGTGTGTGGGTGTATGCATATGAGTGAGTGCATGTGTGCCAAGGTGCAGAGAATCAGAGCAGGTGGTCAGTCCAGTTCAAGTGTACAGCAGTCTGATGGCTTGTAGATAGAAATGGTCTCTGAGCCTGTTGGTATCAGTCTGTTGGTATCAGTATTTCTTCCTATATGTTTACATAAGAAGAAAAGTGTACAGTAACAGCAAAATGTGGCCATGGATATGTTACTCATTTTAAGGTTGAATGTTTCATTAGTTTTGTAAGATAGCCTTAACTCACTGTATTTCAACAGTGATGTTGAATTGAGTTTGGTTGGGAATACAACCAAATATCAACATTTAAAGTAGATTTACCTACTGCTTGGATAGTTCAATCTGAGAAACTGGCTTAATCCTATTCTTAAACTTGTTGGAGACGTGACTCCAACATATATAATTTGTTAACTTGTCGACAAGTTAATAGTCTATTTATTATTTTGTACTCCCTGATGAAGGCCATGCAGCCGAAACGCATCAGTTTTAAAACTTTGTTTCCATTGAACATGCCATACAAATGAAGGCATTTTGATTAATTATATGAAGAGTGCCTTGGTCCTTTCTTTTTGATGACCAATTTACACCTTTTATCAAAGTGTACCTTCTGTCTATCAACACCTACTATTGTGTACCTTAGCTTGGTCTCCATCTCAACCAAAAATCTATGTTAAAGAATAGGACTAAATAAAATCAAACTTTTAAATGTACTTTAAATAAAGTTTGATTTGATTTATACCTATTCTTTAATTTAGATTTTTGGTTGAGATGGAGATTTGATTCCAACATATCAATTATTAATTTGTAGACCAACTGCAATTAAAGCCAGACTCAGTCAGTGGTACAGATGGATCTATCCAAGCAGAAGATGCATCTCCTTCAAATGTTGATATTTGGTTGCGTTGACAACCAAACACAATTCAATATCATGACATTTTAAATCAACCAGAGCTTGAAACCTTAGGCCTATTGTATTGTCTATTTTTTTGTTGTTGAATTGAAACAATAGTTGTTGATGACTTTGCAAATGCTCTATAGGCTGAAATAGCATCCTTGATAATATATGAGTGATAAAGTATGGTCACATTTGATCTGTTAAACTCTGTTAAACCTACCCTTTGGAATGACTTCAGTAGCAACAGTGGATCTATTTAGTTTAAGTGGAGAGCTCTCAACAATCATTCTCATAATAGCTCATTGGTAATAGTCTGTCAAATTTCATAGCTATGCAGGACTGGGATTGGTTAAAATCCGGTCCCGTGTATCCGGTCCCGTGTAGCTCAGTTGGTAGAGCATGGCGCTTGCAACGCCAGGGTTGTGGGTTCGTTTCCCACGGGGGGCCAGTACAAAAAAGTATGAATGTATGTACTTGTAAGTCGCTCTGGATAAGAGCGTCTGCTAAATGACTTAAATGTAAAATGTAAATGTAAAACCCTGGATGGAAGGCCAAATGGTAGCTGTAAATCCATTCTCCAGTAGGGGGTGCTGCCTAGCCTATTGTTTCTTATTTCTGATTGTGGATTTAACATAGAAGATCTTATGTTGTTTTATAGGTAAAAATTCAAACCTATTTTGTTGAAATGAGGTTACCATGATGACAGAATCCTGTGGTTGAAATGTCACCCTTAAAACAACAGTTGATGATTTTTGTTCATTACTTTTTCAAATCCAATGTATTTTTTAAAGATTCCACGTCACCTAAGGTTGACAAATTACGCTGACACATAATGTTTCAACCAGTTTGTGCCCAGGGGATGAGTCATATTAGTCATCTACATCACCAGGAATCTCTTACAGAAAGATAAAGTGGGAGTGGAGCTGAAAGGAGCCACCCCCCCCCCCTTTTGATGATTAGAATTTAGAAGAATAAACTAGACTAATTCTATTCTAAGGCTGCTCCTCCTGGGTGGAGTTCTGGAATCAAGAGTGGAGTTCGACTTCTCTCAGATACCTGGCAGTGCTAGATTCACCTCCCAGAATTGAGAGCTAGCTACACACTTAGAAAAAAGGGTTACGAAAGGGTTCTTTAGTTGTCCCCATAGGATAACCCTTTTTGGTTCCAAGTGTTCTACCTGGAACCCAAAGGGGTTTTACCTGAAACCCGAAAGGGTTCTTCAAAGGGTTCTCCTATGGGGACAGCCGAAGAAGTTCTAGATAGCTCCTTTTTTTCTAAGAGTGTAGAATGCAATCCCATTAGCAACACACATGCCCTGCCCTGGGTTGTTACAGTGACCGTGTTACTGCCACATCTGCGTTCATGAGTCATGACCGCAGTCAAATTCCATGTGATTGTTTAGTCACGGTAACTAGGCTTCTCCAAAACTGCGCTCTGATGCCGCTGATGGTCATTAGTAGGCCACCAAACTTGTCACTAATGGCCTGGTAGTCTGCGCTCCTGTAATCCTCTAATCACTCTGACATCAATACAAATGCATTCGAAAATCAAATCGAACACTTCATGAGAGCAATGAGCTTATGTTGTGCAAAATTCACTATAGGCTATGCAATTGCGTGAAGAGTTTTGAGTATCCTCTTTTTAATAGAGGCCATATCAGCTTTCTATAGGCTAAATGTATTTCTCAACAATCCTAATACTAAGCACATTGCTTTGCTTTACAACCGGAGTAGCCTGCCTACCTGGCTTGCATGAAAATGAACCGCGGGAAAAGCATCCTCCATTCGCTATTTTAGTGCATACATGACTTATTTCCCCTGCCCCTCTTCCAACAGGAGCATAATAATGGCCCATTCTAAATCAAATCTAATTTCACACATATTATTTAGTATATGTAAAGACAATATTAAATGTAGATTAGTCTGATGGGTGACACTATCACCTGTGAATGATGCTCAGCGTGTGTAGTCTAACATGCTGACGAGTGTGTGTGTCCGAGTGTGCCATCGCACGGATGTTGATTTTGTCCACCTACATCAGACGCAATCAGGACACACAGGTTTAAATATCAAAATGAACTCCGAAACTATATTAATTTGGGACAGGTTGTTCCCCATCCAGAGCAAGGGGAACAACTACTCCAAGTCTCAGAGCGAGTGACGTTTGAAACGCTATTAGCTCACACCCCGCTAACTAGCTAGCCATTTCACATTGGTTACACCAGCCTAATCTTGGGAGTTGATAGGCTTGAAGTCATAAACAGCGCTGTGCCTCAAGCATTGCTAAGAGCTGCTGGCAAACGAAGGAAAGGGCTGTTTGAATGAATGCATACGAGCCTGCTGCTGCCTACCTACCACCGCTCAGTCAGACTGCTCTATCAAATCATAGACTTAATTATAATAAACACACAGAAATACAAGCCTTTGGTCATTAATATGGTCAAATCCAGAAACGATCATTTTGAAAACAAAACGTTTATTCTTTCAGTGAAATACAGAACCATTCTGTATTTTGTCGAACGGGTTGCAACCCTAAGTCTAAATATTGCTGTTACATTGCACAACCTTCAATGTTATGTAACATTTTGGCTAATTAATTACGGTCTTTGTTAGGAAGGAACACAGTTTGCAACAGCCCAAACTGTTGCATATACCCTGACTCTGCTTGCATTGAACGCAAGAGAAGTGACACAATTTCCCTAGTTAATATTGTCTGCTAGCATGCATTTATCTTAACTAAATATGCAGGTTAAAAAAATATACTGCTGTGTATTGATTTTAATAAAGCCATTGATGTTTATGGTTAGGTACATTTGTGTAACGAATGTGCTTTTTCGTGAATGCGCTTTTGTTAACTTCTTACGGCTGAGATCCCGTTAACGGGATCGACTTGACAACAGCCAGTGAAAGTGCAGGGCGCCAAATTCAAACAAATCTCATAATTAAAATTCATCAAACATACAAGTATTTTACACCATTTTAAAGATACACTTGTTGTTAATCCCACCACAGTGTCCGATTTATTCAAAAAGGCTTTACAACGAAAGCACACCATCTGATTATGTTAGGTCAGTACCTAGTCACAGAAAAACACAGCCATTTTTCCAGCCAAAGAGAGGAGTCACAAAAAACAGAAATAGAGAAAAGGAATCACTAACCTTTGATGATCATCATTAGATGACACTCATAGGACTTCATGTTACACAATACATGTATGTTTTGTTCGATAAAGTTCATATTTATATCCAAAAATCTTAGCGCGTTATTTGCGCGTTATGTTCAGTAATGTTTTGCCTCCAAAACATTCGGTGATTTTGCAGAGAGCCACATCAATTTACAGAAATACTCATAATAAACATTGTTAAAGATACAAGTGTTTTACATGGAACTTTAGATAAACTTCTCCTTAATGCAACCGCTGTGGCAGATTTCAAAAAAACTTTACGGAAAAAGCACACCATGCTATAATCTGAGTCCAGCGCTCAGAGACCAAAACAAGCCATACAGATATCCGCCATGTTGTGGAGTCAACAGAAGTCAGAAATAGCATTATAAATATTCACTTACCTTTGATCTTCATCAGAATGCACTCCCAGGAATCCCAGTTCCACAATAAATGTTTGTTTTGTTTTCGATAACGTCCATAAATTGTCCAAATACCTCCTTTTTGTTTGCGCATTTAGTTCCAAAATCCAAATTGATGACGCGCAGGCCAGACAAATTCAAAAAATTCCATTACAGTTCGTAGAAACATGTCAAACGATGTATAGAATCAAGGATGTTTTTAACATAAATCTTCAATAATGTTTCAACCGGAGAATTCCTTTGTCTGTAGAAATGCGATGGAACGCAGCTAACTCTCACCGGGGCGCGCCTGAGTGGCACTCCTGCCAGACCCATGACTTATTCCCTCATCCTTCACAGTAGAAGCAGCAAACAAGGTTCTGAAGACTGTTGACATCTAGTGGACGCCCTAGGAAGTGCAATATGACCCCATAGACACTGTATATTGGATAGGCAAGCCTACAAACCTCAGATTTCCCACTTCCTGGTTGGATTTTCCCCAGGTTTTTGCCTGGCATTTAAGTTCTGTTATACTCACAGACATCATTCAAACAGTTTTAGAAACTTCAGAGTGTTTTCTATCCAATACTAATAATATGCATATCTTAGCTTCTGGGCCTGAGTAGCAGGCAGTTTACTCTGGGCACCTTATTCATCCAAGCTACTCAATACCACCCCCAGCCATAAGAAGTTAAATCATCACCCGTTTGGCAAAGTTGAAGTAGGCTGTGATTTGATAAATTAACAGGCACTGCATTGATTATATGCAACGCAGGACAAGCTAGTTAAACTAGTAATATCAACCATGTGTACTGTAGTTAACTAGTGGTTATGTGAAGATTGATTTGTTTTTTTATAAGATAAGTTTAATGCTAGCTAGCAACTTACCTTGGCTCATTGCCACCACAAGGTCCTTTTGACGCTGCAATCGCGTAACAGGTGGTCAGCCTGCCATGCAGTTTCCTCGTGGATTGCAATGTAATCGGCCACAATCGGCATCCAAAAAGGCAGATTACCGATTGTTATGAAATTGGACCTAATTAATCAGCCATGCCGATTTAACCGGTCTACCTCTAGACCGTACGTACATATCCCAACCAGAAGCTATGGATTACAGGCAACAACCCCACCGAGCTTTCAAGGAGCAAGACACTAATCCGGACGCTTATAAGAAATCCCGCTATGCATTTACACAAACCATCAAATAGGCAAAGCTTCAATACAGGACTAAGATTGAATTCTACTACACTGGCTCTGACGTTCGTCGGATGTGGCAGGGCTTGAAAACTATTACGGACTATGATTCCAACACCATCCTTAAGTTTGCTGACGTCACAACAGAGGTAGGCCTGATCACCTACAATGATGAGACACCCTATAGGGAGGTCAGAGACCTGGCAGTGTGGTGCTAGGACAGCAACCTCTCCTTCAATGTGAGCAAGACAATGGAGCTGATCGTGGACCATAGGAAAAGGAGGGCCAAACAGGCCACCATTAACATCGACGGGGCTGAAGTGGAGCGGGTCGAGAGTTTCAAGTTCCTTGGTGTCCACATCACCATCTAACTAACATGGTCCAAATACACCAAGACAGTTGTGAAGAGGGCACAACATAATAAAATAATAAATAATGTCTGAACTCTGTCTGCTTAGAAATCAAAGCAAAATATGGAGGATGTGTGAGTTCTAGTGTCTGGTGAGTGAGGCACAGACCCAAATAGAGTGACACGCCATATCTCAGAGCAGTCGTCCCCAGGGTCGGACCACTCTGTGTGGGAATCACTCAGAGATGCTCACCTCTGAAGGGTGGTGGTCAAGTACATGAGGACTGGAGGTGAAATCACAAATGTGTGTGTTTGTTTGTAGATGTAGGTGTGTGTAGGTGTGTGCGTGTACTATGTGTAAGTATTAACGTTCTCCCTCCTGTTCTTCCAGGCCTGCCCATGACATCAGTCTGGAGGAGTTTGATGATGAGGATCTGTCTGAAATCACAGATGACTGTGGAATAGGACTCAACTACGACTCTGATCCATACGAGAAGGTGGAACACACACATGCATGCACACACATACACAAACACACAGGCACATACATACATCAATGTAATGTAGTGAAACAGCATGTCTGTAATTAGTATAATTTTCTGGGGGCTATTCTGCTCTCATCATTAAATAGATTAGCTTGCAGACGGCTTCAAACTACTGCTGTGTAAACTAAAAGCTCCTCCTATAGTACAGATAGAAAAAAAATGTCTTCCTACAAATTTGAAGCAAAGCAACTTGGCTGTCAGTCTGTTTGGGTTTCTTTGTGTGGCTGTGTGAGTCTCTGCCAACACATGGTGCTTAGGGCTTTGATTGACAATTGCTGTGGGTGACAGCAAGCAGAGTGAGAGAGAGAAAGATTGAATATGAGAGAGAGGGAGTGATAGACTCCCCGGTATAGCCATTGGAGGTGATAACTGCCAATTTGTGTGTTACTCGGCTCATCTCTTATATAAGCGGCAGTGTAACTTGCTGTTAATACCTGTGTTACTAGAGCTCATTACATTAGTGACCTTATACTAAGCTCAGCCCTGCCCTATCATTTCCATCCTATCAACATCAGTTCCAGCATCAGAGCAGAATACGAATGGTACTGTAATGTACAACTCAAATCCCCTCTTAGTGACCGAGCTCTGGAGATAATCCACAGACCTGTACTACTGGAGAAGCACTGGGTCTGCTTCCTCTCTATATCTCTGTTTCCCTCTTTAATTATTTATCTGTCACCCCTTTCTCTCATTCTCTATCTCTCTCCCCATTTTCACTCTCCCTCCCCCCTCTCTCTCCTGAGGGATGTGAATGTTTTATGTGTGTGGCTTTGAGCCATAGCTGCAGAAAAGGGTGAATAACCCAGTGCAGTTTGCTGCTATGCAGAGACAGTCCTCCCGCATCATTCCTTTCCACCTTTTCTCCTCCCTCTCTCTCCCCTCTCCCCTGACTGCTCATTCCTTCCCTAACTGCTTTGCAGAGCTCCGTTCAGAGAGATCCTACCTTAAACCCCCTCCTTTCTTCCTCAATTCCTCCTCTTCCCCAAAGCAGAGAGAGATGTTTTTGCTTCTGCCTCATTAATCCCACAACAACAGAAAACTGGGAAATTGAGTTATATTTTTTCAGTCACATGCAAAGTTCTTTCTACAAAGCAATTTGTCAGTGTGTAGAGACGACCCGGGCCTACAACCTCAGAAAGCAAAGCTTTTATCCTTGCAGTCTGAGATGTCATATTTCAAACGCAGATCACCCAATGGAACGAACAGGCCCTGACTGCTCAGTCCACAGATGTGTGGGTGTATGCCAGAGACAGTGTCACTCTTTGTTATGTTGCATCATCAAACCCACCCCCACCAAGTCGCCCAGCCACAAAGGAACTAATCCTGCTGACATCGGACTGACACTCTGGATTAAGAACAGAGCTGGAGAGTGTTGTGTGTGTGTGTGTGTGTGTGTGTGTGTGCATGTATGTGTTTGTTTTATGTATTTGATTGGGTGATTGTCATCAGCCCATTAAGCCTCTATCACGTAGTTAAATGGTTTCTGTTTGTTTACACATGTACCTGTATGTGTGTGATAAAGCACTGAAATAATTTTGTGGAGGGTTCTTTTAACACTTTCTTTGATCTTCAAGGCTGACAACCAATCAGAAAAGTGGGATTATCCTTCTGCCCAATCCCCATCTCTGATTAATGACCATTCATTGGTGGTTCCAAACTTCTTCCATTTAAGAATGATGGAGGCCACTATGTTCTTGGAGACCTTCAATGCTGCAGAAATGTTGTTTGTATCCTTCCCCAGATCTGTGCCTCGACACAATCCTGTCTCAGAGCCCTACAGACAATTCCTTCAACCTCATGGCTTGGTTTTTGCTCTGACATGCACTGTCAACTATGGGACCTTATGTGTGCCTTTCCAAATCATGTCCAATCAATTGAATTTACCACACGTTGTAAAAACATCAAGGATGATATGGAAACAAGATGCACCTGAGCTCAATTTCGAGTCTCATAGCAAAGGGTCTGAATAGTTATGTAAATAAGCTATTTCCATTTTTTTTTTTTCATTCATTTTAGAATAAGGCTGTAGCGTAACAAAATGTGGAAAAAGTCAAGGGGTCTGAACACTTTCCGACTGCATTGTATAATTAGGGCGTGGAGAGGAGCCATTAGTGTTATTAATCAATCACTAAATGCTATTGATAAACCAGGACCAATCAATATTAATCTATCTGTTTTTGGATTAACATGGATGTATTAGGAATATGTATGTTTGGTCTCCTGTTGTTGGATGTACAGTATATACTAGTAGAATGTAATGAACCGATAGTGTTCTGTGTTTGTGACACATTATCACATTAACAAACAGTACAGCAACATTTTCTCCCTCCTATCAATTTAATTCCTCTGGATATAATGGCGCTGGCTCCTATCGTTGAGACCGGGAGAGAGGGGAAACTCATTGTCAGCAGAAGGGTTGTGCTTCCGCCAGGCTGGCTGCCTGGCCTGTAGAAGGGAGGGAATGTCAGCTCTGTCTGGACCCACATGGTGGGATGTCCTTGGGTACTTGAGAACTGGGGATTGATCCACAAACACTCATATTTATAGCTGTCCACTATCACCACTGCCACCAAGGAGCAGAATGTAGTCATTACATTCTTATTTATCTGGTGATGTTTAACTGTAGATAAATGATGTCACATGTCAATGTTTAAATGTCCACTATGGCGTAATACTGTTATGAGTACATTACAATATCATTAATACACTACCAATACACAAAACTATCAGTATGACTATAAGATTAATAGATCTACAAATGTGATCACACACAAAAAAAAATGTAATACTAATGAAAAGCAATCGATCAACCCCCATAAAAGAAGTGAAATGTCTCTTGTACAATAGGCTTTGTCATTTGACTTTCTCTGAGAAACTGTGCTGTACATGTATCTTCTAGATTTCCCCTGGGTTATAGATTGATGGTTGATTTTAGTTTCTCTGGTGTTAAGGTTTAGCAGGCGTTAGCAGTCCTGTGTGAAGGGGACAAGAAGGTGGGCTTTGATGCTGAGAGAGAGAGAGGAGGGAAAGAGACCGATGAGGAAAGTGCTGTGCTGTTCAAATGCAAAGTGGATAGCTAGAATATATTCAATCCAGTGTTCTTCCTGTCAAAAGCAATATAGTGTTGTGTTGATTGTAGTGAGTGATGTAACAACTTGTCTATTCACATTGTAGCGACTATGACAATAAATAAAGATATCATCTATAATTATTGCCACCAACTAGTCACTTGGAGACTGTGATTAGGGTTCCCGGGTGGCGCAGCGGTCTAAGGCACTGCATCTCAGAGCTTGATGTGTCACTACAGACACCCTGGTTTGATTCCAGGCTGTATCACAACTGGCTGTGATTGGGAGTCCCATAGGGCGGCACACAATAGGCCCAGTGTTGTCTGGGTTTGGCCGGTGTAGGCTGTCATTGTAAATAAGAATTTGTTCTTAACTGACTTGCCTTGTTAAATAAAAGGTAAAAAAAATAAAAAATACTGAACGGTACAGGGACTATTTCCATACTTTTTGCATGTACAAAGATATACAGTACAAAGATGTGCTGAGTGCTTTTAGCCTGGACAAAAGCATGCATGCAAATGCGCGCACACACACATCTGAATCTAATTTAAATTTAATTTTACTGTAAAACAGCTGAAACCTGAGAGGCATCATCAATCCACTTTGCTCTCTCTCTCTCTCTCTCACTCTCTCTCCTTCTAGACTTTGGAGCAGAGTGGACAAGTCACCTGAGCCCCAGCCTACTGCAGTGCTTTGATGTGTGTTTGTGTGCTGATGGGATACTGCAGTGTTATATTCTTCTTGTAGGCTGCTCTGGGTTTAACTGTCCCACAGCTCTCTGAAAACTATTGTATATGAGCCCAGGAAGGTGACTCTGGGGTTGTTGCTTTTGTTCATACTAGCATTTGAGAATTGCTGACAGCATTGCATTTTAGCTGCTCACAATGTTAAAATATTGTTAAAGCAATCTCTGCCATACCACCAGTTACTCATTCTCTCTCCCCCTCCCTTCATATCCTCCCTCTCGCTCTCTCTCTCTGTCAGGACTGTCTGATTCTGGAGAAGAGCGATATTCACCACCAGGTCTGCTCCTTCCAGGATGACTTCCAGGAGTTTGAGATGATCGATGACGAGGATGAGGAAGATGAGGATGAAGAGGTGGACCCTGACGCTCCACCCTCCCCCTCCGCTTCCCTTCCTCCTTCCCCTACCCTGGGCACGCTGAAGAGCCGGCCCACCACCCTTAACCTCACCACCACTCTCTCTCTCTCTCAGGACTCATTGAACAACAACAGCAGTCTTTCTCCAAAGAAGGGCAGCTGGCAGCACTCTCTACGCAAGCCCACCTCACAAGGTGAATACTGTGCTGTCTTATTACTTACCAATAATAAACCACTGCCAACACCTAGCAGCTTATTTCCACTCAAATACCCTAGCTTTCTAAGGAAAACGTTTTCTACAAATGTTTGTATGATAATTTATCTACCTAGTATTGTCTATTGATGCTGTGTCTTTAAATGTTACTGTAAGCTGTTGTCCTTTTGCGTGCAGGCCGTCTGTCTCCAGCCCACTCTTGTCTGGAAGATGGGAGCCACGTGACAGGCCAGTGCCCTTCCCAAACAGCCCCCCAGGCCCCAGCGTCCCAGAGCAAAGGTACCCCCTCCAAACAGGCAGGGGATGGTGGCCACCCCCAGTCCCCTCGCAGGCCCCTCTGCGACATGGATGGCAACAGATGGGAGAGACCCGAATATAATAGCAAACAAAATGGCCGCACATCAGAAGTCATCCCCCATAAACATCTAGTGACGTGATGTAAAATTGTAGTCGTCCTGTCCTCACTGGCCAGAGCTATAGATATAGACTGTGTTTGGGCCCAACACAGAGGATAGTTTAGATAGGTCTGTTTATCTACTGCTCCCATCACTGCCATCCCTACTCTGGTGACTTCTGGTTTAAAGTGGCTATTGCAATAATGTTCTCATGATCAATTCTAATCTCTTTTCTTCTCTGCATTCTCATCTCCCTCAACCTCTATCATCTCTCTTCATTTTATCTCCACTTGTTCTCTTCTCTCTCTATCCCCTATCCTCTCCCTCTCTCCATCAGGCTCCTTCGGTCAACACAAGTCTCACCTGGGCTCTGACGAGGTCATTAACTCCTCAGCCGACCACGAGGTCGACCACGACCTCAACAACGCTGACCACAACCACAAAAGTTCACGGTCCTGCATGTCCACCCAGCGACGTCCCACCGACACCTACACGGTCAATACTAAGTCAGGCCTGGACCTGGAACTGGAAAACGACCCAGACGGGACCAGCCGATGCCTGTCCTCCACTGCTCCCATTGGGGGAAATGACGGAGCTGACACCCCTCTGTCAGGTGAGGAGCTGGAGAAAGATTTTGACGTAGAGTTCATGTGTAAGGAGACCTATGACATGGCATGTAAGGAGAACCAGAGCTCAGTCTACGTTGAGTTCCCCTCCATCGAGCCCTGTGAGCTGGCTTCTTTCTCCAGCTATATGCCATCAAGCCGCTCCGATGTTCTCGACCAATCCAGAAGCACTGACCAGAGCGAGCTTCCAGCTACAGCCAATGAGGCGGCCAATGACTCCACCTCTCCGTCCTCGGACCCTGGCATCGCTGACATGAACGCCAAGCGGTGCTACGCTACCTCAGACCAAGAGCATGACCTGAGCTCTCCCGGGTCAGAATCAGACATTGAGGGGGAGCTGGAGGCAGCGTTTGCCTGCGGAGGACCCCTGGTCTCCAATATGATCTCCTCCATCTCAGAGACAGAGCTGGATATGACCAGTGATGACAGTAGTAGTGGACGCTCCTCCCACCTCACCAACTCCATCGAGGAGGCCAGCTCACCCACCTCCGACCAGGAACTGGGCCCTGACAACGAGTTAGAACAGGACAGCAGCATTGTGGGAATGAAGGTATCGCTCCTCCTTGGCCACCCAGACCCCATCAAAGTGGGCTCACCCTTACCTTCACCACTACCCTCCCCCAGCCTAGCCACCCCCCCCCCTGCTGACTCCCCCATCCTGCCCCCAGAGCCCTATGATGACGGCCAGGCTCTGATGGGCCTACAGAGTGTAGATGATTATGATGAATTGCCCTATGAGCACCAGCCTGACCCAGATGAGGCCCTGCCCACACCCCCGCGCTGTGAGGACAGAATCTCCAAACAGATGGTACTCCAGATAGAACCCGACCACAGCCTGGAGAGCTTCAAACGCTCCTTCTACCTGCCAGTGGGACCCAGACTTATACCCACTCACGCTGACGACTACGACGTTAACAGTGAGGGAGAGTCCGAGTCGGAGAGCGAGGACGAGCTGAGCGAGAATTCAGACTCACCCTGGTTGCTTAACAACCTGGTGAACAAGATGATCTTGGAGGGGTCTTATCCAATTAGCTGTCCCGAGGACTGTTTCAAGAGGTCAGTGTCCGTCTCGGACACCATCTCACCTTCCTCAGACATCGAGCCAGACACGTTCACCGACGCTGCGGGTGAAAAAATGCTGAAATCTGGGACGAAGGAATCGAAGGATAAAAAAGGTAAGGGTCTGAGGAAGGAGTGGAAGGAGAGAGAGAAGATGGAGAAGAGTGCAGAGCTGCCCAAATGGAATACAGGGAAAGCCAACGATCGATTTGGCCCCTGTCTGTACAAGAGCAATCCCACAGCTGACACCATCAGACCGGTGATCGTGGAGCGTTATGGCAACAGGGTATCCACAGACAACAATCACACTCAGGACTCTGAGAAAGAAATCACCAGCCCTAAATCAGGCAAAAACACCAAGAGGAAGGATGAAAAAGAGGATGATGATGATACTGTGGAGCCCAATAACGACCTGATGATGCTGGAGGAGAGGAAGGAGCTGGACCCTCCCAGTCTGAGTGAGAGCGTGGCGATTGACAAGGACGAGGGCCGCGAGACAGAGGCCAAGCCCACCGGACGTTCTACGGCCTCCCTGGAACGCATCACCACGGTCAAACACAGCATGACCCTGGACATCCCCACAGCCCAGACCAACCGATGCTTCAGCCTCACCTACTCCACTGACAACGATGAGGAAGAGGGAGACTCCTCCCCGTTCCTGAGCTGCCTGAGGAAGCAGTCATCCTACGGTGGCAGCCACCAGTACCTGGATAGCTCTCCGCCCATCGACGAGAGCGTTCGAGACCTAACCCTGTTGGAGCAGGAAGGCACCCTGTGTGAGAGAGACCTCCCTCTGCGGTCCCAGCCGGATGACGACGGTCTGGCATACGACTCTATGAAGTACACTCTGGTGGTGGATGAGAACACTACACTGGAGCTGGTCAGCCTCAGGAGGTACTTACTTGGAGAAAGGGCCCACCTTTATTGTGGAAGGGTTTAGTTGAATTTTATTCTATTGGCAATTTAAAAGTAATTTACATCAAGTTGTTTAATTACTCCTGTTTAGTCAGTGCTGTCACAACAGTCCCAAGCTGATTTATCAGGAGTCAACTTTATAGGGCATTATGGATGCTTTTATATTGTCTTCTTCTATTAAGCTATTATGACTAACCTGTGTGAACCGTGCCCTTCCCAGATGTACCTCTGTGCTGAGTGATGACAGTGAGCTGTCTACACTGTGTGATGATGACCCTCTGGGGATGGGGGAGGTGGGGTACTTCCGGGGGAACGGAGGGGTGCGGCCAGAACTCCTCAGCTCGTCAGAAGACTCCTCACCTGAGGCTGACATGCACTTCTCCAAGAAGTTCCTCAACGTGTTTGTCAACAGCACCTCACGATCCTCTAGTAAGTAGCCTACACTTAAAAATACCGGTTCCAGTTGGAACCAAATAAGGTTATTCAGAGTGATGCCATAGGGGAACCATTTTAAGTTCTTTGAACAAACTTTAAATGGGATGGTTCTTTGAAGACCCATAAAAAAATCAAGAGCGCCAAATAACCATTTTTCATTCCAAAAGGAACCATCATAAAAGGTTCTACAAAAATACGTTCTGGTTCTTTGTGGAACTGCATTGATAAAGGTTTTATTTTGGGTGTTTTTTTAACGCTGTAGGGTGTTGAGGCTTATTTGCATATTTCACGTATGCCTTTTGAGTACATTTTTGAGTTATCAGTACCACCCATGACTGTGCTAACTAGTGACTGAGACATGGTTGTTGTATTCATTCTTATTCAGGCCTGTACACGTTAGATCCCAACTGAATATGTCTCATTTACTGAATCCAGAGTGTCCATGTTAGCTCTCCCAAGCTGTAGCATGATAGAAGATCACTGAAGGATCGGCAACATAATTAAGGACCTATTACAAACGGAAAGAAGAATTTCATCATAATGGGTTATTTTGACAGATGCGGTTATAATTCATTTAGATGTTATTCAGAGAGGTTCTATGGGTTATATTAATGTCCCTACCAACGTGTGTATCAGTGATCTCACTGTTTGTGTGTACCTGTGCAGGTACAGAGTCATTTGGGCTGTTCTCCTGTACCATCAACGGAGAGGAGAGGGACCAGACACACAGGGCTGTATACAGGTGAGTCATAGCATTCATAACATAATTTACAGACATACCGTTGTATATAAACAGAGAGCAACACAACAAGCAATCTGAAATCATGATCAGAGAAAAACCTGTAAATATCATTTCAAGAGAGCATGTTATAATCTCTTATCTGTTTGACTCTTTGTTCTTAGTCCCACACATGCACTATGGATTGTAGGTGATATGGGATAAAGGATGGTTGTGTGCAGTAGGAGACGTGACTCTGGTGAATCACTAGTGGTCTGGAGAGAGGGAGGGAGGGAAGAAGAGATGGAGAGAGGAAAGTAGAGAGTGAGAGGGGGGCAGGTGTCATGGCCCTAGTGAAATTGCAGGGGGAACAGCTATACACACACCAGCCTGCCACCACCTGGGCCTCAGTGTGTGTGTGCTCACTGTTTCCCCTTTCCTCAGTAACTGAATAATTCCTCTCTCCCTAACCTTTATAAACCTAAATCATTCAGCACTTCCCCTCCCCCTTCCCTTTCACCCCTTCCTACTGCCCTCCCTCTTCTCTCCCCTCCTCCCTCTATCCCTAAATGTGTCTCTGCTGTTTCTTCAGCTAACAGCCTCTCCTTGGGGAGTCACCTGATACCCAGACAGATGCTGCTTCCTCCTCACTAAAACCAAGTAATGTGTGTGTATCTATACCCTCTGCCTCCTACAGGTTTATCCCTAGACATGTGGATGAGTTGGAGCTGGATGTGGACGACCCTCTGTATGTCGAGGAGGAGGAGGATGACTACTGGTACAGAGGCTACAACATGCGGACGGGAGAGATGGGGATATTCCCTGCCTTCTATGCCCATGAGGTCATAGGGCAGTTCAAGGAGATAATGGGTGAGTGATAGAGAGACATAAACCTTACGTTCATGTCTGGTAGGAGCACAGTTCTACTGGAAAGTTGACATACTCTGTATAGAAAGTGAAGTGTTGACTGTATGTCATCACTGGAGACACATAACCTGAATGTCACTAAGATAAAATAGACAGTACATAAATGCATCCAGTCTGATGTCACCTCCTGTGTGTGTACTTCCGGTAGGAGTGAAGAGGAACCCAGCCTGGATGGACAGTTTCAGCGTTCAGTTCCTGGGTTCTGTGGAGGTGCCCTATCACCAAGGCAATGGTATCCTCTGTGCCGCCATGCAGAAGGTAAACAGGAAATGCACCACTCTGGATTGGGTAAACGAACAGGTCATAGAGTGCTCAATACTGTGAGACAGTGTTCAATTAACAAAGTTGATCTGTATTGAACTCTCTCTTTGTCAGATTGCGATAGCGCGGAAGCGGACGGTCCATGTGAGACCCCCCTCTCTGTGTGAGCTGGAGATTAGTTTACAAGGGGTTAAACTGGTGATGAGCCTGGAGGACGAATATGACACTTTGGATGAGGTGAGGGATGGAGGGAGGAGAGATGGGGAGGTGTAAGTGAGGGGCGCATGGGAAGGGGGGGTGAGGGTAAGGGACGAGTGTAAACTGGGACATATATTTTTTGGGCAGAGTCTCTTAAGTGACTGTAGTGCAATAAAAAGGATGCTGAAACTACCACATAATATGAGCATCTCTCTCCCCCCCTCCCTTTCTCTCCCCCCCCCTCCCTTTCTCTTTCTCTCTCCCCCCTCCCTTTCCCTTTCTCTCCCCCCCCCTCCCTTTCTCTTTCTCTCCCCCCCCCTCCCTTTCTCTTTCTCTCTCCCCCCTCCCTTTCTCTTTCTCTCTCCCCCCTCCCTTTCTCTTTCTCTCTCCCCCCCTCCCTTTCTCTTTCTCTCTCCCCCCCTCCCTTTCTCCCTCTCTCTCTCCCCCCTCCCTTCTTTCTCTCTCTCTCTCTCCCCCCTCCCTTCTTTCTCCCTCTCTCTCTCCCCCTCCCTCCCTTTCTCCCTCTCTCTCTCTCTCTCTCTCTCTCTCTCTCTCCCCCTCCCTCCCTTTCTCTCTCTCTCTCGCTCTCTCTCTCTCTCTCTCTCTCCCCCTCCCTCCCTTTCTCTCTCTCTCTCTCTCTCTCTCTCTCTCTCTCCCCCTCCTCCCTTTCTCTCTCTCTCTCTCTCTCTCCCCCTCCCTCCCTTTCTCTCTCTCTCTCTCTCTCTCTCTCTCCCCCTCCCTCCCTTTCTCTCTCTCTCTCTCTCTCTCTCTCTCTCTCTCTCTCTCTCTCTCTCTCCCCCTCCCTCCCTTTCTCTCTCTCTCTCTCTCTCCCCCTCCCTCCCTTTCTCTCTCTCTCTCCCCCTCCCTCCCTTTCTCCCCCCCTTTCTCTCATCCTTTCTCTTTCTCTCCCCCGTCCCTCCCTTTCTCTCTCTCTCTCTCTCTCTCCCCCTCCCTCCCTTTCTCTCTCTCTCTCTCTCTCTCCCCCTCCCTCCCTTTCTCTCTCTCTCTCTCTCTCTCCCCCTCCCTCCCTTTCTCTCTCTCTCTCTCTCTCTCTCCCCCTCCCTCCCTTTCTCTCTCTCTCTCTCTCCCCCTCCCTCCCTTTCTCTCTCTCTCTCTCTCTCCCCCTCCCTCCCTTCCTTTCTCTCTCTCTCTCCCCCTCCCTCCCTTTCTCTCTCTCTCTCTCTCCCTCTCCCCCTCCCTCCCTTTCTCCCTCTCCCCCTCCCTCCCTTTCTCTCTCTCCCCCTCCCTCCCTTTCTCTCTCTCCCCCCTCCCTCCCTTTCTCTCTCTCTCGCTCTCTCCCTCTCTCTCCCTCTCTCCAGTTTGACAGATGTAGTCACTTCTTCCAGATGAAGAACATCTCTTTCTGTGGATGCCATCCCAAAAACAATTGGTATGAAAATTAATGTTGAGGAAACATTTCATTAGACAATAAAACAGCAAAGAATAAAGGTAAAACATTCAACTTTATTCATTTATCCCCCTCTCTCACTCCTCAGCTACTTTGGCTTCATTACTAAACACCCCATGCTGAACAGGTTCGCATGCCACGTCTTTGTCTCCCAGGAGTCAATGCGGCGTGTGGCCGAGAGTGTTGGGTGAGTCACACACAGTACTTCAGTCTCCC
The DNA here is from genome assembly GCF_016432855.1 of Salvelinus namaycush. NCBI lineage: Eukaryota > Metazoa > Chordata > Actinopteri > Salmoniformes > Salmonidae > Salvelinus > Salvelinus namaycush. Next base: position 32,390,775 of record NC_052315.1, read on the forward strand.
TTTCACACACCCATCTCTGCTATAGGACACACTTTGGAGTATGATTCTCAATCCCCTTTAAGCTGTGCATGTAAACCTAGGCATGTAGAGCCTCTCCACAGCACTATTTGTTTTATTGAAGTTGCAGTAAGGCATTGGCTGTGCCCCCGTAGTGATGACCAAAAAATATGCATAATCATGTTTTTCTATACTGAACAAAAATATAAACGCAACATGTTAACTGTGTGTCCCATGTTTCATGAGCTGGAATAAAAGATCACATACGCACAAAAGCGTATTTTTCTCAAAATCTGTGCACAAATGTGTTTATATCCCTGTTTATGAGCATTTCTCCTTTCCCAAGATAATCCATCCACCTGACAGGTGTGGCATATTTAAGAAGCTGATTAAACACCATGGTCATTACACAGGTGCACTTTGTGCTGGGGACAATAAAAAGCCACTCTAAAATGTGCAGTTTTGTCACGTGCAATTGGCATGCTGACTGTAGGAATGTCCACGAGCTGTTGTCAAGGAATTGAATGTTAATTTCTCTACCATAAGCCGCCTCCAACATTGTTTTTGAGAATTTGGCAGTACTCCCAACCGGCTTCACAACCGCAGACCATGTGTAACCACCCCAGCCCAGGACCTCCACTTCCGGCTTCTTCCCCTGCGGGTTCATCTAAGACGAACCACCAACACAGCTGATGAAACTGAGGAGTATTTCTGTCTGTGATGAAGCCCTTTTGTGGGGAAAAACTCATTCTGATTGGCTGGGCCAGTCATGTAAAATCCATAGATTAGGGTTTCATGAATTTATTTAAATTGACTGATTTCCTTAAATTAACTGTAACTCAGTAAAATCATTGAAATTGTTGCATGTTGCATTGTATATTTGTGTTCAGTATACATTAACTAACATATTCCTCTGAACTGTATTTTTTTTGCATAATTTGTTTTTAAGTTATAATTACTTACATGCGTTTCCATCCTAGTATTTTTGTCTGCCATCTTCTTGAAGCAACTTTAGACCCTTGGGTTGCAGTTTTGGGAGTTTTGATAACCACTCGAAAGGAAGTCTGCATGTCAATTTACTTAGTTTGGAGGGCCAACTAGAGTGCTGAAAAGACACTACCCTTCATTCAGTTGAATTGGAAGACCACTCCGACTCAATGTGGCTCGCAGGATAGTGCAAAACAGAGAGGCAGGGCTAAGGGGGGGGGGGGGGTGTATTAGGGTTGAGCCTAACAATGCTTTAGCACTGCTTTATCTCCCAATCTCGGTCATTATTGCTTATATGAAAAACTGTTATACTGTGGTCTGAATAATAATGTTGGAAACCATAGACTACTATACCTATAGTATCAAGCCCTTTAGTTCAGCTGGCATGCTGGAGAGGAGAAGAAAAGTCATTACAAAGTATTGAGTCATTCTCTCAGCCAGAGACAGAGAAAGACAGCTGGGGTTTATAATGTCCGTAGTTCCTGTCCTGTCTTGTCTGAATCAGGCAAATTGGGTTTGAATTATTAAAGATGGCCATGGTTCAAGGTCGACACAGCAAAGCAGAGGGCAGAGCAGGACGGTATGGGCTGGGGAGTCAGGGTTAGTGGACAGAAAGGCTTCAGACATTAATAATGGTATGGGGAAATGTTTACTAAGCTGATGCTCATCTTGGGCTAGAACCATGATGTGAGTCTGGCTGAGACATTATTGCAGGGTGATTTGATTGTGGACATCTGTTTGTTAAGCTACGGCCTTTGTTCTCTGTCTTGCTCTCTAGACGGGCTTTCCAGGAGTATTACCAGGAGCACCTGGAGTACGCCTGCCCCACCGAAGACATCTACCTGGAGTAGAGCAGGCAGGAAGTAGGAAGTGTTGCCATGACAACCATCTCCTCTTCTTCTTGCTGCTGCTTGTGTAGGTTCATCAATCTCACCACCAGAGGGTACTGGTGGCTCTTCTTTCCGTTGTAAAACACTCCATATATACAGTATCCCTCTAAAACTGGAATGTTAATTTCCGTTCTACAGTATGCGACGTGTTTAATTTATTGACTTATTTATTGATTCATTTGTTTACAAGTTTATTTTCCATCTTCTAGATGGATCGCCTGTTTCTTTTTCTATGATACAGTTCTAGGAATAAGTCTTGGCACCTTATTTTAGATATTATGTATCCTCTTCGGTTTAAAAAACAATAACAACAATGATATTCCTACTGCTACTTCACATGTTCCAATGCATGGCTAGGAGGGTAATGCACACACAATCACACACAGAAAAATTAGGACACACAAATAGCGCAACAATCAAGAGGACATGAAGCATATTATTTGGTCAGGTGTGGTTTGGTGTAAATATGTTTTTGTTCAAAGATCGAAGAAGAGAGAGAGTACAGTGATGTGATTGGTCCGAGCTAACACCTGTATCGTGTACAAGAAATGGTGTGTTCTGTAAATATACACATTAGGAACACCTATGTATAGGCAGTAGAGAAATACAGATGACTCATACAAACTATGTAAGTAGCATCCACAACCAATAATCAAACAAGAGGAAGTGAAGAAAGGAAGTAGAAAGGAAGAGAGGGATGATGTTTTAGCCCAGTGTTTACCAAATGGTGGGACTTGGACCTATTTCAGAGAGCTTACACTGGTTGTGTTATGTGGCTTATGCCTGGTTCCAATTCTCTTTAGTTCCTTCCCCAGCTTTGAAGTCCACCATTTTTTTATTCATAGTTTGAAAATGTACTGGCGTCAGATCTGAAAGGACTGAGGAGGTGTAAGCGATGTGGTGATGGCCACAGTTAGCCTATCAATTGAGCTAAATGGAGTTGCCATCAGGAGCTAGGGGAAGGGACTAGGGGCCAAAATGGAATGAAGCCTCAGTTTTGCAATGGAGGCTCTTCATCATATTGGTCATTTTGACATTGAAAGGGTTCTGATTTATGTTGATGATGTTGACCTGATAGTAAGCCCTGCCCACCACGGTCCAGAACAGTCTCAGTAGTCATCTGTCATTGGACAACAGCTCCTCTGATCAAATCTCCAAACACAGCAGAGTGGCAGGAAGCGGTTGCTATGGAAACGGGGGGCGATAACTGTCAGCGCTTTGGGAACAGAGAGGAAGAGAAAAAGAGGAGAGAATCATTCAGCTTCTGGACTTCTAATGGTGCAAATACAGTATTATAGAAACATCCAATGTTATATTCCATTCTATCTGGTCCAACGGTGAAGTGTCCTAATGTACATGTACAGACATAATCAGTCTGAATATCAGGTTGAGGACAGTTGAAGGTCCTCTTCAGGAGAAGCCATAATCCCACGGTTCTGACTGTTCAACACTACTCCCTCACAGGAAGCACTGTTGTACAAGTGGGTGTCGGTCCCTGTTTGGGTTGAGTCCACTGAGAATAAGGCCAGATTGGCCTTGGTTGACTGTACATAAGGCAACAAGGAAAGTAGTCATGACATAGATAATGCTGACTAAGAAAGTAGTGGTGCCTTCTCCTGTGTCCTTCTACCTTCTCTTTAAGGTCGATCAAGTCAAAAAGAGGATAGTCTAAAAATTTAAGTTTTCAAGATATTGGACTTTCAAGATGTCACCGGCCACATCATCATGATGATGCAAAATGCTGAACAATTATGGAAAAAATACAAAAAGGTAGTTTTTGAGAGGAGTTCCCCTTTAAGTTAGAAAAAGGTTTGATATTGACTTGCCACCATTGAAAGACCGGTAGTTTCTTGGATATAATAGGCTTTGGTCCGACCAACACAGTTTTACAAGTTGACTTTACAATGTCTAATGGCTCATTCTGCCTGATAAATGTCCTGAGAAGTTGACCTTTCCACATGTACTCCTTGATTTCACTCTTATCATAGGTAATATACAGTACATTGTTTGCGTACTTATAATAGGACATTTTACTTTCTACAGTTGTCTTTTCCAGTTCACATAGCATACAGTATAACATCTAAACAGATGAAGGGAGTAGAGAGGTGGCCAACACAGAATGAATTGAAATAACAGGTGTCATACTGCAATCCCCAATATCAGGTTGAGTATAGAAGACGAGGGATGCTCGTCTACTTCTACTGCTTTTATTCTTCAACGTGTATCAAACAGCAAAAATAAGATCTTGTAGAGGAGAGCATTGTTGATCTGCTGGTGATGAGGAGGCATGGGACCTCCATGGTGACCAGTTTATTATTTGTGAAAGTGGTGTCAGTAGGAGGGGAGAGAGGGTAAAATCTAAATGTGTATCGCTGTCGGTTAGATCCTGTAAATACTATAGAGTCAACAAGATAGTGCTGTGTCCTTTACGTTAAGTATGTTATTGAAATGGAATATGTAAAATAAAAGGGAGACGAATTCAAAAAAGAACCATGAAAACCACGATGGAAAAAGATAAAACATTGTACATTTCCTTTTATTATTTGTTTTAATTTGAGCGTGTTGCCTTTCCATACATGTCTCTACATCAACCACGAAGTTTTGTGAACCACTAAGTTCTTGCTAACTCAGACATTCACCCCACAGACAGGCTTCAGCAGCACTGCTTTTAGGCAAATCTGTGACATTGTTATTAGGGGACACACGTAACGTGTCACCTTTGACCTTGCTGATATCCAATGCCACACCCACTCAAGTGCTGGCCACTCCGCTGATAAAGCAGAGTAGTAGAGATAAACCAATTAAAATAGCTTTCAGAGTCTGCTTTCACACGGGAACTAGAGGTGGGACCAAGTCACTATTATTCGAGTCACTGCAAATCTCAAGTCACAAGATCCAAATCGAGTCCCAAGTAGAACGGGTTTAGTCTTGAGTCAAGTCCTAGTCTTGCATTCTAAGAGCGAGTCGAGTCACAAGTTTATGTCTCAAATCAAGTTTTTTTTTAAACTATACAGGCAAAGGCTTGTTTAACTACAAATTTGTCTTTTTTTAGGCTACCAGACAGCCCTTTTCATTATTTTGTCAACAACACATTTTGATTATGTAATAATTTATTTTACCAAATTCCAAATGCAAGCCTTATAAGTAAATTATACATTTCAAGCAATTTTGACATACCAAAACACCAGTAGGCCCGGCCTATGCTAGAAATTGTTGCTTGATACCCTATTGCTGGTGAGCTTGCAAAGTAAACAGTTGATATTCTTGATCATCATCATCAGCAAAAAAAAAATGAGATGTATATTAATTTATGACAATCCTCTGTCCCTACAATTTGACGTTTGCACTGCACACGATCCTATATAGCTGTTCAGCAAATCAGCAATCTGTTCGCCAGCTCAGTGGTTTTCTAACTGTTTGACCCGCAACCCCCAAAAAGGAGTGGTTCAAAGTTTGAGACCCCCACGCAAAGGTGCGCACAATCGCTGCTCAAATTTAGCCTATCATTACAGCCAAAAAACGGTGATGCATTTTCAAAACGAAAGATACACAAATAAACTCTGTTTTACACCTGCATTTTGAGCTGAAAGTCATTCAAGTTAGCTGTCGATATCAACTAGGGATATCATGTCACAGTGACCACGTTTACATGCACACCAATATCCCGTTATTATTCGGGATACTCAAGTATTCTGTTTTTGAGATGGTGCATATAAACATCATATCCCAATTACAATAACCCAAAAAAGCTTGTGTCCTGGTTATGAGAAACCCAGATAAAATGCCTGGGATATGCTGATCTTAGATGGGAGGTAAACAACTTATACCCTTTACTGTTGTTTTTCGCTGTCTGTGCAGGCTCAGTTGCACATATCATGGGTGTTGTGCAGTCTATGGTGTTCTGCAATAATGTTTTCATCTGATTGTCAAATCACTTCAAAAGGTGGGCTACCTGTGCAGTTCAATCCACCATAATTCCGTAATTTATTTTGCCCCTACTCCATACTGGACCGTATAGCCTACTAGCTACATTCACCACTAATTTAGACAACTTTCTGCTTATAATTTCTGACATTTGGTAGGCCATATTATAATTTCCAGTATTTGGTAGGCCATATTATAATTTACTACATTTGGTAGGCCAATTGTTTGTCAACTATGGTTAGATAGGCCTACATGCAGCTTCTCTTGTCATAAATTGTTGCCCCAGAAGACTAAATAAAGTAGTGCTCACCAGAATAATGTCTTACATTGATAGAATGAATGTATTAGTAATCTAGTTAATACCTGTAAAGTTGTCTGTTTTGTTTATAGACCTGGAAGAAAATGCAACAACTCCAAAACAGTGGAAAGATTGGTCCTGTGCAAAATGTAAAAATGTAATCATTTTGACTGGTTTTAAGGAAAAGAAAAGCTGAGAAAACAATTAAACACATTTCTGATAAGACTTCAGTTTGGCTTGGGTGCATATGTCTGCTTGCATTAGTGTCAAAGATAACACATTACCCTGTTATTTGTATTTTCTCGATGCTGAAAGAAATAAATAATATTTCTCCACTCCTGTTCCCATGACGAAATTAACATTTGTTGTATAATTTTACTGCAATAAATGCATAATTCTGAAGGGGTTAATATTTTATTATGCTATATGTTGTGGGTATAATTTGTGGAACGTTCCAACATGAATCTGTTCCAAAAACTTCGTAAAGTACAAGGATGCCAACAAACAACGCATACAAAGTAGCATGATCAATTCACCTAGCTAACTAGCTGCCAAATAGGCATCAACTCACCACATATATTATTCTTAATGTTTGTCCATAGGCTACCAGATCGAGGATAGACATTTTTCTGAATAAATGTGGTGAGTGAAAAACTTAACTGCCAACAACCTACCCGGTATCTTATTCTGCCGCTATAGAACTTTGAATGCGTTGTGTGTTGGCAACCTCGTTATTTACAAAGTTGTTGGAACGTTCCACAAATTATACTCACCCCGCTACATGTGAGAGGCCTACAGTCAGTGTCCATATTTCAGTTACTATCCCATTTAGCCCATATGAATTTAAATGAGGAATATTCTGTTTATTCATGGTTACTCATGAGCGGGATATCAAAGGTGCATGTAAACAACCGAATAAGACTTTAAGCGGGATATGAGCTACTATCCGGACTACTGTGCGCATGTAAACGTGGTCATTGTCACTTCGCTGGAGTCCAGAGCTAGCAGGATCATATGGCCTACCTGTATGCAGCAGAGGTTGTGGGATCGGATGGAAAGCATGATCTGTCTGTAGCCTTTTTCTTCCTCACAAATAAGTAATTAATTCGCCAGAATATGTTACATCTTCATCCCATAAGTATTGAAGGTAGTGTGATGTTACCACTGAGCTGTATAATTATAACCCACCCAAACTAAGCCATATCGGAAATTTGAAAATTATAAATGAAATCACCAGGTAGCCATAGTTGTGGCAAAGATGCGTCCGTAGCAGATTGCTAAATGGTACTCTATATGGATCATATGAATGTAGGCAGGCTACTCTGTTGTTGCTAAGCAAAACCGGAGAAAATTAAACAAGTGCTTTCTGGTCACTATTTGGATGTGTGCGACCGCCTTTGCGCACCAATGCTGATGACTGGACATTGGTCAACAGTCAAGACCCGCAGCTTTTTGGTTCTGAAGCACAGATGAGATGTTTTTAAAATAATTGTTCAATGCCGTAGGCCTATGTTAATGACCACATCGAATAAGCAATTGTATAAATATACAATACAAATGGTAGGCTATATGTAGCCTATTAAAATATGTATAAAAAATATATATTTTGCCCATTCAGTTTCAACTCCCTAAAACCTCACTACGATAGCTCACCCGACCTGTGTTGATTGACTTTGCTGGTCCAATCAGAGGGCCATGTGTGCGTTTCACTAGCCAATATGTTTGATTTTTTTTGCAAGTGCGATACTGTCTCTGGCTCTCCACGGAGACAAAACGTTCCAAAACCTGGCCAGATAATCAAGTTATTTTATTTTCTATCAGGCAGAGTCTCAAGTCATCAAATTTGTGAATTGAGTCAAAGTCATGTGACTCGAGTCCACACCTCTGACGGGAACCTATCGCATCTTGACAATGTAGCCCATGGCTTTGAGCTCCAGATGTGTGCCATCTCTTAACTGTACCAGATTGTTTTGTGTCTTTGTTTCTGTCTTGTAACAGCTTAATTGAAGTCCTTTGAGCTTCCCTAATAGCTAAAGTACACCAACCAACCACCAAGGATCCCCTAGTCATGTATAGCAGCTCAGACATCCAGTTAACACTTAATATACTTTTATTTTAAATCCATAAACAAACAATATTATTCACTGTATAACTAGAGCATCAGTATGTTGACAAAAACACATTAATCTATCTTGTATCATTAGGGGGACTTGTCAAAATTTAAAAGAAAAACAAAGAAAAACACTGCCTTGTCATGGGTTTGAACTTATGAATAAACGATATGCTTGATGTCGGGATGCGTCTGACTGTCTCTTTCTTGTGGTTGTGTGACTGTGCTGCTGGATCACAATTTCTATGAATCATCTGTCTAAAGTGCATTTATAGAGTAAAATCCCAACCCCAGTAATAAACTGGTTGGTTCGAGCTCTGAATGCTGATTGGCTTACAGCCGTGGTATATCAGACCGTATACCACAGGTATGACAAGACATTTATTTTTACTGCTCTAATTACATTGGTAACCAGATTGTAATAGCAATAAGCCACCTCTGGGTTTTGTGGTGGCCAAAATACAACGGCTAAGGGCTGTATTCAGGCACTAAGAACAGCCCTTAGCTGTGGTATATTGGCCATACTATATACCACACACCCTCAGGTCTTATTGCTTAAATATGCCACTGTAATTCAAATGTCAACATTAATGCATGATTTAGGTCCAAGTTACAATCTTTTTTCTCTGTGTGTGTGCATTCGTGCAAGTAGAAACATGACCTGACAAGAAAACCCCATCATACAGCACATGTGACTGCTTTCCTGAAAAACGTCACACATCCGCGTTGTCGTTCTGCTGTGCTGTTTGTCGTTTTTGTACTTTTAATAACCGTTTAATCAAAACTCTGCATTTAACACAATTACCAACTTCTTCGTTTTTTCCTCGCTCAACTTTATTCATTCAACTTTTCCCCCCTGGAAACTTTAGTACCTGGATACCAACAACTGAGCCAGGCTACCAAGAGCTCAACTCATACAACGCTCTCTATAGAACTACTAAAGAAAAGTCCTTATTTCCAGTGTGTGTGTGACTCCAATTGTTGGCCAGTACATGCTGTAATTGTATGTTTTGTATCCCACTCGACTACAGACACTGTGGACATGCCCAACACAGCTCTGAGAGGCTACACCAAACATTAACACGCAGCCGGGCCGGTGCGTAGCAAGGAACGAGCTGCCACTGACAACCGACCCAGCCATCACCCATCTCCCTGCGCCTCTCTCTCGCTCTCCGCGTCCGCGGCCATGGAGGGAGCATCTAAGTCCCCGGCGGCACTAGGAAATGTTTGTTCCCTTGGACTGTCGACGTTCAGCAGTGAAAACTCCTTTGAATCTGCTGGGGACTGCCATGCTAGTAAGTGTTTGATCTACGAGATGTTCGTAGTTGTCACGGGGAACGGTCCAATGGATACCTTCATTTGTGAAAATGTTTTGAACTTGATGCAGCTAAAGAAAGGATTATTACTCCTCATGAAGAAATTACAAATTTGACGAAGCGCCTTGAACTGAATAAGGATTCCATGAGACTATCAAATGCTTCCTATCAAAACATTCAAGAGGATCATAATGGGACCTTCCTGGACTATGATCAATTTCTGCCATTGTACACCTCTACTAGCTTGAACCAGAAAATGGCTGCTCATTGTTGGACTCCAGGTGAGCGTTAATGGATGCGTGTTGGAACCAGAAAGAAGGAGAAGATTCGTTCTCGGCACACCTGCCTTCTTCACACGTCTGGACTTAAGACTTTCAAATCGCTTTGAGCCCCTGTACCAGCTGTTTTCTGCCGGGGACTTGGGTGTTCCCTCCATGGCTGTGGATGTCCCTCCAGCTACCTCTCCCTGTCCTAGTCAATCAACTGCCTGGGCACAGCCTGGACCACCACGGCCCCCCCTCCATTGGGCCGTGCTCTCTGGTTCAGAGCTCTGTCCGTTTGGCTGTTGTGGCCTACAGGCAGCCGGCGTCTCAGGAGTCCTCTTCTCATGTGAGTTCTGGCCTCGCAATCAGCTTCGAGACACGACAGAGTTTGGATCATTCCGGCTATTGTGATAGGGAGTTCCATGGTGAGGCATATATCTGTACCGGGCGCAAAGACTGTGTTTTCCTGGGGTAAAAGTTCAGGAGATCACCAGGTTGCTTCCTGAGGCTTTGCGTCAGTCACCGGGGGCTGATACTGTCATGGTTCATGTGGGGTCGAATGACACATGAACAGCTGAAGATTGATTTTAAAGAACTGATTGGGTCACTACTTGACACCAACAAGCACCCCATAATATCTGGCCCTCTGCCCTCCATATATCGTGCCATTGAACGGTTCAGCAGACTTTTAGCCCTCCATAACTGTCTATGAGACTATTGCAGCTCTGTGGGTGTAACATTTATTGACAAAGTTATTTGGGTTCCTGGATCCTTTCACAGCATTATAAGGCTGCGTTGAGACAATGACTTATCAATGACCCAATCCCAGCTCATTTAATCCCTACCATTGTGTCGCTGTATTGTCATAATACTTCAGCAAATGTACATTCCCAGGGGCATTGGAAGACACAGTGTAAGTAACTTAATTTATGTCCCTCTTACTGACCTGAATAACTCTGCTGATCCTACGGCTATTGTGTGCAGTAATCATATGACTATGAACCAGAGTTATACTGTTAGCACTGAGGTGGTGTGCCCAAGAAAGAAGTCCACTGTGTGCAGCTCATCCTGCACTAACATAAATAACCTGAGCATGTCTACCTTTGCTAAGCTTCCCAGTAAAGCAATAAAAACATTCAAGCATCCCAGAAAAGTGTTAAAAATAGCCCACATTAACATATGTAGCTTAAGAAACAAGGTTCATGAAGTCAATAATTTGCTAGTAACAGATGACATTCATATTCTGACAATCTCTGAAACTCACTTAGATAGTACCTTTGATGATACAGTGGTAGCAATACATGTTTGTAATATCTACAGAAAAGACAGGAATGCCAAAGGTGGAGGTGTGGCCGGAACCTAGGAAGAAACCTAGAGGGGATCCAGTCTATGAGGGGTGGCCAGCCCTCTACTGGCTGTGCCGGGTGGAGATTATAACAGAACATGGCCAAGATGTTCAAATGTTCATAGATGACCAGCAGGGTCAAATAATAATAATCACAGTGATTGTAGAGGGTGCAACAGGTCAGCACCTCAGGAGTAAATGTCAGTTGGCTTTTCATAGCCGATCATTCAGAGTATTTCTACCGCTCTTGCTGTCTCTGGAGAGTTGAAAACACCCGGTCTGGGACAAGGTAGCACTTCTGGTGAACGGGTCAGGGTTCCATAGCCGCAGGCAGAACAGTTGAAACAGGAGCAGCAGCATGACCAGATGGACTGGGGACAGCAAAGAGTCATCAGGCCAGGTAGTCCTGAGGCATGGTCTTGGGCTCAGGTCCTCTGAGAGAAAGAAAGAATGAAAGAGAGAGAGAGAGAGAGAGAGAGAGAGAGAGAAAGAAAGAAAGAAAGAAAAAAAGAGAGAGAGAATTAGAGAGAGCATACTTAAATTCACACAGGACACCGGATAAGACAGGATAAATACTCCAGATATAACAGACTGACCCTAGCCCCCCGACACATAAACTATTGCAGCATAAATACATGTTGAATGCACTGAGTTGTCTGTTTGAACTACTGGCACACAGCCCGGACACCCATGCATACCCCACAAGACATGCCACCAGAGGTCTCTTCACCGTCCCCAAGTCCAGAACAGACTAAGGGAGGCGCACAGTACTCCATAGAGCCATGACTACATGGAACTCTATTCCACATCAAGTAACTCATGCAAGCAGTAAAATTTGATTTAAAAAAACAGATAGAAAAACACCTTATGGAACAGTGAGGACTGTGAAGCAACACAAACATAGGCACAGACACATGCATACAAACACACAATAACATACAGTGGTTCTTCCTGTAAAATTTGCCGCGGAATTCTGTAAAATCCATTTCCTGAGATTTTCCATTCACTTTCTGACTTTGTACAATTTGTTGACATGAAGTTGTTCCTCATGAAAAAGTATTATAGTGTACTTAAATAGCATTAATACTAGTATTCACTGTAGTGTTTTCACAGACTTTACTGTAGTATTCACTGCAGTGTTTTGTGGACTTTAGTGAATACTGGAGTATTTCCTTTAGTATACTGTAGTATTGACAGTTAACTTTAGTAATAAATACTGTAGTAAAAGAAAACTGTAGTATATACTATAGTAATTCATGTAGTGTTTTTGCAGACTGTACTTTACTGTATTATTTACTGTACTGTTTTTGCAGACTACTATACTGTAGTATTTACTGTAGTATTTTTGCAGACATTAGTGTAGTACTTATAATATTGTTTTTGTTATATCATCTTTGAGATATAAGTGGAGGTTGTGCTCTCTTATATAACCTGAAGGGAAAACAATATATGGTCTTTACTTGGCATGTAGGTTTCTCACTTATGGGGGAGGGGAATGTAAATACTGCAGTATTTACTATAATATTCTACAACATTCTATAGTAAGTACTACACAAGATTGAGAGATCCTATAGTGTGTAGTATAGTATCCTACAGTATACTACGGTTTACTATAGAATTATATAGTAAGTACTGCAGTATTCTATAGTAAACTGTAGTATTTTTCATGTGGGTCTAGTTAGTAGAGAGAGGTTTACATTTGGCTACCACTCCTCTGGTTGTAAGATGTTACATTCGCCCTCACTATAAAAGTGTATTAATACAATCCTGTATTTAAAAAGCATACACACAATTTATTTTTGGTCTGTATTTCCTGAAACAGGCCAATACAGTAGTCTTTAGGTGTTGTTGTCACTGAATTGCAGGGTTTGTCCACATGATGGTGCCATCATCCATAGAATTAGAATGTGTAGATTAGACACTCGTGGAACTGGATGTACCACTTCTAAGTGCTCCTTCCCACATACAGTAGTTTCTCATATGGCTTAAAGAACAGTCTGTCCACACTTTCAGATATTAATTTTGGGGCTACCTCATCCACAGTAGTAGAGGTACTAGAACTAGTCTTACAAAAGTTATAGTACAAGTAGCACTGTACGTTTGAGGGTGCATCAGCCACACTGCCAGTAGAAAGGTTTGGGGGTGCAGTGCAGGGAGCGGCAGGGCTCTAGATTTTCCCGATCTGGCTCTCCCCAAGCTCTATGGAGGCTTCAAAATGGTCCTTCACCATCCCTATCCTCTGCAGCAGGTCCTGCAAGTCACGGCGTCCCAGGTGGGACAGGGGGTAGTTCTAACTGGGGTCAGATCAGGTCAAACAGCAAGGGAGGATCATGGGGCTTCAGGAAGGAGATGTGACAGTCCTGGTCTGGGGTGGTCTCACTGTGGCCTGCACATGGAGGACAGATAACCAGGGAAGGTGGGTCAGAAACAGAGATTTTAGATTTAGGCCAGGTTCCATTTCAGCCTCTAGCTGGCCCCTTTGCCTTACTGTTTAGACATTTCCTGTTTTTAAAAGGCTAATTACAAAAGAGCACAGGAATCACATCAGGAACACAAACATGAACTTTGGAGTACCCTATTCTGCAGTAATGACAGTCTGTGTGTGACTCTCTCACACACAGACGTGCATGCACAAACACACATACACACACTTACCACATGTGTAGAAGTGGGCCTTGTATTTGCCCAGCCTGAGAGCGAACAGGCTGTACTTCTCACTGGGGTCTGTAGGGTAGAACATCATGGCCTCACTCAGGAAGATATTGGAAAGTTCAGGAAAACATCACAGATGTTCATCAAACAATCTTGTAAGTATGATCGTTTGTAGTTATTCTGTGCAGATTCATCACTCTCTCCCTTCTAATGAGTCCTACACAGCTTGTGTCGTAGGTGGAAACAGGTAATAGCTCCAACCATTCAAAATCTATAACCAAATTTGTAGGAAGAAAACTATTTCAAGAAGCGCTAGAAACTGCTTTTACCGCTCTGTACGTCCAAGCCGCTAATAAGGTTACTCACGTAACCATGGTTCTATAAACTAAGTGGCGCATTCAGCTGATTGAGGAAAACAACACATTCTTTCAAATTATTGCCACGAGCCGCCAATTAAGACGAACAGAGACACACAATGACTATGCCTGGTTTAAGAACACATTATGCAATGTACTCATCTTCTCTTCTTCAGCCCAAATGGCATTGAACTAAACTCTGTGTACGAATAATCTCTCATAGGTGACTCTTGGTAAAGGTAGTTCAAATGAAATGAAGTTCCAAATCTAGTTCAGATGTGAGACGGGGGGGGGGGGGGGGGGGTGGACACATCAACTCAGGCCTGGATGGGGAAAGAGAGGTTCACCAAAGGTAAAATGTGAAAGGCTCTTAGTCCTTGCACATTTGTTTTAAAACCAGTAGTAAACACAGAAAAACACATGGTATGCAACTAAACTAATACATAATATCCATACACGCTACTAGTAAACTACACTGACACACCATCTCACACACACCGACATAGCTCCTACCCGTTATCAGCAGTGTACAGTATGAGTGTTGTTGAGGACTCCAGTTTGTTCCAGAGCTGACAGCAGGTTCCCTAATGGAGAGTCAAACTCCAGTAGAGCATCACCAAACAGACCCCTATGAGCCCAACCTGCCGCTGCTAGGCCTGCATAATGGGGGTAGTGGGTGTGCTGGAGGGATGACAGGAAAGAGGGGGAAAGACAGAGTCTGTTCACCTGGAAAATTGTTGGAAGTACACACAGTACCTTTGAACTTTAAGTGATTGTTAGCTTCTCACATGGGAGAGGTAGTGGAGAAAGAAGAGATGCTTACATGGGAGGGGTAGTGGAGAAAGAAGAGATGCTTACATGGGAGGGGTAGTGGAGAAAGAAGAGATGCTTACATGGGAGGGGTAGTGGAGAAAGAAGAGATGCTTACATGGGAGGGGTAGTGGAGAAAGAAGAGATGCTTACATGGGAGGGGTAGTAGAGGAAGAAGAGATGCTTACATGGGAGGGGTAGTGGAGAAAGAAGAGATGCTTACATGGGAGGGGTAGTGGAGGAAGAAGAGATGCTTACATGGGGAGGGGTAGTGGAGAAAGAAGAGATGCTTACATGGGAGGGGTAGTGGAGGAAGAAGCATTGTTTCAGACTGGCAGACTGGGTGATGAAGTCTGTGGCGAAGTTGCTGTAAGCCCTCTCGAGATCCAAGAAGTCTACAGGCTACTGCTTGATGACATCATTGTGCATCAGTGGGATGGTAACGCCCTGTCAGCAAAGACGCCCTAATGAGAAAAGTCAACCATCATTTTATTTATTTAAAACATTGATGGGTAAAACATTTTATTTCGATCACCTTTTGACAGCATTCCTTTTGATTTAAACAAAATGATATATTTGTATAAAAAAAATGTTTTAATTAAGAAATGATTAAATAGATTGACAACCCTGTTTATAAGCTTTTAAATCGAACTCAATCGTTTATCTTTTCCATTGATGAAGATTGATGTCTCATGGTATAGTGGGGTATGCAAAATAGGTCAACTTTGAGCACCTTTATTTCTTAAATGTCTGCTATTCAGGTCCAAAAATTCACTTTCTGAGCACTTCTACAATAGGAAAATATGTACAGTATGGGAGGTTTTGTTCAAATCAAAAGGGGTGCTGTCAAAAAGCGATTGAATTCCCCGATACAAATGGATGATGAACACAAAACAGATGTTGTGCAGTGTGTCTATGATCACATTTTACACTCAATTCAGAAAACTGTGTCAGTGAGGATCTAGTTGGAGTGACTGAGTAAGAATACCACCACCACGGATCTAGCCACTAGCCAGCTGGCAGCTATGTGAGCAATGGGCTATGATAATGAGTAATTGTCCATGTGCCAGCAGGTCAAACTTGACATATTTGTCCATTTTGGGGTGGCAAAGTATAATGATGATTTTCCATTAAGGTCCATGTCTGTGGGTTATATTTTGGTATGCTACCCAAATATTGGAGGAGCTAAATGTGGGTATCACTGCATTATATCAATAGACATTTGCATATCATTGCTTTGTGGATGACACTCAACTATTTTTCTCCTTCCCCCTTCTGACACACAGGTGGCTTCATGTGGACTTCTGTTTCGCTCCTGAGTGAAAAGGCATGAGAGAAAAGGCAGTCGATAGCTTCAACTGGATGCTGTCTCTTGATAGAAGTGGTGCAGGACAGGGCCTGAAGAAAAATACACTGCTCAAAAAAATAAAGGGAACACTTAAACAACACAATGTAACTCCAAGTCAATCACACTTCTGTGAAATCAAACTGTCCACTTAGGAAGCAACACTGATTGACAATACATTTCACATGCTGTTGTGCAAATGGAATAGACAAAAGGTGGAAATTATAGGCAATTAGCAAGACACCCCCAATAAAGGAGTGGTTCTGCAGGTGGTGACCACAGACCACTTCTCAGTTCCTATGCTTCCTGGCTGATGTTTTGGTCACTTTTGAATGCTGGCGGTGCTTTCACTCTAGTGGAAGCATGAGACGGAGTCTACAACCCACACAAGTGGCTCAGGTAGTGTAGCTCATCCAGGATGGCACATCAATGCGAGCTGTGGCAAGAAGGTTTGCTGTGTCTGTCAGCGTAGTGTCCAGAGCATGGAGGCGCTACCAGGAGACAGGCCAGTACATCAGGAGATGTGGAGGAGGCCGTAGGAGGGCAACAACCCAGCAGCAGGACCGCTACCTCCGCCTTTGTGCAAGGAGGAGCACTGCCAGAGCCCTGCAAAATGACCTCCAGCAGGCCACAAATGTGCATATGTCAGCATATGGTCTCACAAGGGGTCTGAGGATCTCATCTCGGTACCTAATGGCAGCCAGGCTACCTCTGGCGAGCACATGGATGGCTGTGCGGCCCCACAAAGAAATGCCACCCCACACCATGACTGACCCACCGCCAAACCGGTCATGCTGGAGGATGTTGCAGGCAGCAGAACGTTCTCCACGGCGTCTCCAGACTCTGTCACGTCTGTCACGTGCTCATGTGCTCAGTGTGAACCTGCTTTCATCTGTGAAGAGCACAGGGCGCCAGTGGAAAATTTGCCAATCTTGGTGTTCTCTGGCAAATGCCAAACGTCCTGCACGGTGTTGGGCTGTAAGCACAACCCCCACCTGTGGATGTCAGGCCCTCATACCACCCTCATGGAGTCTGTTTCTGACCGTTTGAGCAGACACATGCACATTTGTGGCCTGCTGGAGGTCATTTTGCAGGGCTCTGGCAGTGCTCCTCCTTGCACAAAGGCGGAGGTAGCGGTCCTGCTGCTGGGTTGTTGCCCTCCTACGGCCTCCTCCACATCTCCTGATGTACTGGCCTGTCTCCTGGTAGCGCCTCCATGCTCTGGACACTATTCTGACAGACACAGCAAACCTTCTTGCCACAGCTCGCATTGATTTGCCATCCTGGATGAGCTGCACTACCTGAGCCACTTGTGTGGGTTGTAGACTCCGTCTCATGCTACCACTAGAGTGAAAGCACCGCCAGCATTCAAAAGTGACCAAAACATCAGCCAGGAAGCATAGGAACTGAGAAGTGGTCTGTGGTCACCACCTGCAGAACCACTCCTTTATTGGGGGTGTCTTGCTAATTGCCTATAATTTCCACCTTTTGTCTATTCCATTTGCACAACAGCATGTGAAATGTATTGTCAATCAGTGTTGCTTCCTAAGTGGACAGTTTGATTTCACAGAAGTGTGATTGACTTGGAGTTACATTGTGTTGTTTAAGTGTTCCCTTTATTTTTTTGAGCAGTGTATATTGGGATTTTTTTTTACTGAGGTCACTGATGTGAAATCTCTAGTTATTTTATATTTATAGGCCTACCTTTTTACTTTAGTAACGGTGTGTGTGCATTGCACTGTCTACCTGGTCTCTGCCCGCCGGCCTGTCCGAAGTGATTTTCGGTCTGAGCACTCACACCCCCTTGTGGTTGTGTTCGAGGACACAGACTGGAGAGCCCGCCTTGCCTATCTTGCTGTGTTCAGAAAACTGAACAACCTGAATCTAACTCTGTAAAGACACACACATTCTAAACAGTTATGACAAAGTGTGTGGATTCATGAAGAAGATCAAACTGGGAGAGGAAATGTGAAGATGGGGTATAAATTGTTTCCAGCAGCTTGACACCTACCATTCTACAGGTGATGTTGACAGAGCTCCTATGGTGCAAATAGTTAGCTCACATTTATCCAAACTCTACAGTGAGTTCAAATCCTACTTAAATATATCTTAAAGATATGTTTTTTTGGTGTGACAGAATGAGAAGACACTAGGGAATATTTCTTAAACTTCTGCAGAATTAAAATATAACTAAAACTAAATATGAATGTTAATATTAGATCTCTACTTCAACATTATTGTGGTTTGATGTACACTCAGTCGTCAGTTTATTAGGTATACCACCCTGTTGTCTCCTAGAATGGTGCAACAAACAAAAACATCCAGTAAGCGGCAGTCCTGTGGGCTAAAACAGCTCTTTGATGAGAGGCAGAAGGAAAATGGCGACAATTGTGGAAGCTAACAGGCAGGCAGCAACAGGCTGTCGTGACGTGACTTTTGACTGTTATTTATTTAATCCACTAACTATATTTAATTGTTTCCCAATTAAATTAATCATGTACCAATTAACTCATTAGTAATTTGGGGCACTACGGAAGAGGTTCTTTAACAAGTTACCATCTCCTGAATTAAACTCTAGAAGATATAAGCTATATATCGATAACAGTCACTTATTAATCATTACCTCATATCAGTCTCATTCTGAACAGTCGTAACCTTCTTGGATCCCCAAGAACCCCAACCTTTGCTCATCATTCAGTACTTCACAAATATATTTAATTATTTATTTACTAACTAACTAAATAATAACACAGAATACACATACACACTTACATGAGACAAAAGTCCCTAGTGGACTGACAAGATATGATGGCTTATTACACAGAGATGGAGAAAGGTGTCGGGAAAATAGAGAGAGAGAGAAAAATTGACATTTATTGTGAATACATTCTAGGACTGTCTTCACATTAATCATATACTTTGCACACGAACCGCCGCACGTTTTAGAATAAGAAGCAATGAATGTATTTACGTGTTTGAATGCTGTCGTTTGTCATCTATCTCTGTTGAAACCAAACCTTCTTGAACCCCTTTTACATGGACAGCTGCAGCCTGTTCATGTTCGGGTATAGTCTGGTGAGTTTATCTTCTTCACCTCGTGTTGTTTCAACCATTTCCTACATGTAGCTAACGCTCCACATTTCCTGGTCTAGTTGGTGAAGTTATCTACCCATCTAGTGTTGAGGTTGAGAGTTTCAGAGTTTCTAACCATTTCAGCGTGTGGCCCATGATCTCACATCTTCTGGTATGACATGTTAATTCTTCCCCCGATCCTTTTAAGCACTCTGGTCGAAAAGGGCGGTTCCATCACGCTGACAAGCTCTGACCTCATTTGGGGTGTGGCTAGTTACTGTGCAAAGTATTCTCAGAAACAATTATCTTATTAGAAAACTAGAATCACAATCATATCTTAACAAAGATAGTTTCATAATTGTTCGTATCACATAGACAATGTTTTGGATGGAATCTTGACATAAACAGTTTCAGTATGTTCGTTATACCATTTCTATACCATTTCTAATGATATCACAATGAAGACATTCGTTTTCCACATCTCCCAACTGACAATTTCCCACATTCGGATGTCAGAAATATTGTTCCAAAGTTCACTTTTTGAACATTAGCGTTTTTGGACTGGCAACAGTCTCTCTAGACAAAAGACATTCCAATCCCAATACTAAAGGGTCGAGAGAGAAAGTTCCCCCTCCAAAGAATTACAGCAGGGTGTGAAGGTACCCATCCAGCAGCTCCCCCTCTCCTCTCTGTGGGAGAGAGAGAGGCCTGGTTTCTGTCACCCCCCCATCAGTCTGATCTGCCCATTTTGATCCTCACATGACAAGACAAATAACGGCACAGTACAACAGTGGTGTGCAGAACGGCATCTCGGAGTGCACAACTCATCAGTCCTGGGCTATTGCAGCAGACGACCACACAGGTTCCATTCCTGTCAGCTAAAAACAAGAAGAAGCAGTTCTAGTGGGCACGCGGTCACCAACACAGGACAATTGAGGAGTGGAAAAACATAGCCTGGTCCGACGAGTCCTGGTTCCTGTTGCATCATAGATTTGGTGTAAGCAGCATGAGTCCATGGCCCCATCCTGCCTGGTGTCAACGGTACAGGTTGGTGGGGGTGGAATAATGATGTGTGGAATGTTTTCCTGGCACATCTACAGTCCCTTGATACCAGTTGACCAACACTGTGTAGAATCCATGCCCTGAAGAATTCAGGCTGTTCTGGAGACAAAGGGGGGTCCGACCCGATACTAGATGGGTGTATTTCTAATACCTTTTAAGACTTTTTCAGCCAGATGTTTTCTAAGACCCCCTTTCCATCTGTTTAACTTGAAATCAAAGCCTGTGCTTATTCCTACTTTTTAGGATGGAAAGGGGTTGAAAAAATTTCAATAAATATGCCTTAATTTCTAAAAAATATAGACTTAGCTTTCATTGGACACCAAATTTGATGCGCTCCTATGAAGTTTGCATTTTAATGCTCATTGGGCTTTTTACATGAAAATTCCCCTTGATAATGAGTGCACCAAACCTTACATAGGCCTAAAGTATAAACAAAGATTTAATCACATATGTCTGCCACCAGCTCCATTGATTTTAATTGGATTGGTCTGACATTGCCACAACTCTTTCAATAATAGCATAACAAAAAAATATGATAGCTATGCAGATAAAGATAAAGTTAGAGGCATAAATATCATATCCCCCCAAAAATGCTAACCTCCCTTGTAATTTATCCTGGTGGGAGATTAGCATGTTTTGGGGGTATGATTATTGTGTATCTGTAACTTTCTCACTCATCATTATTCAAGATTCATTCATGATTATCTGTAATCATGGTAGCATCCACATGAATGTAGAAGTGTTAACAAACATATTTTACCAAAATGACACAATACATTATTTACCATTAATTTCTCAAATCCAAAATGCTGGAGTATAGAGCCAAATTAAAAGTTTTAGCTTTACCCCAGCTAACAACAAATGTTCCCACAACTTTAGAGAACGTTCCCTTAGGGGTCTCATTAGGTCATTACCTAACGTTTTCATAGGAAAGTTCCAGTGATGAGCAAGGACTGTGAACTAGTCATAAACCTCCAGGGGACAATGACAGAATGTCATATGTTTTAAATGTTCTTGGACACAGTAATGTTCTTGGAATGTCCCATGAAATGTGTCTAGAACATTAATATTGTATATTCTGAGAACATGGCAACTATGTTTGGTGTGACATTGATGGAATATTCTCCTAAACCTCAGAAAACTGGACACAGGAATGTTCTTGCAAAGTCCCATGAAATGTGTTTAGAACATTAATATTGTATATTCTGAGAACATGGTAACTACTTTCTGGGAAGTTATGTTTGATATTAAGGGTGTTTTCCCTGGAGTAAAAAAAGCTAAATAACTCTGTTCTCATTGTATTCACACGATCCTTGCCTTTGAATGACGACTCGACTCTTTTGCCAGTTCACTTCGCCTATTTTGTGGTCTGAGTCCTCTTTGCATTCACATTGCTATGTTTAGAAAGGAACCAAGACCTTTTTCAAACATTCACTCAATGCATTTTGGGTTTAGTGTGCAGGACAAGCCATTCCATCAGAATGTGTTATCGGACAGCTAGATATACCTACAGTTGAAGTCGGAAGTTTACATACACCTGAGCCAAATACATTTAAACTCAGTTTCAGTTTATGGGCAGAAATGAAAAAGCATGTGCGAGCAAAGAAAAAAAAAACTGATTCAGTTACACCAGCTCTGTCAGGAGGATTGGGCCAAAATTCACCCAATTTATTGTGGGAAGCTTGTGGAAGGCTACCCAAAACGTTTCACCCAAGTTCAACAATTTAAAGGCAGTGCTACCAAATACTAATTAAGTGTATGTAAACTTCTGACCCACTGGGAATGTGATGAAAGAAATAAAAGCTGAAATAAATCATTCTCTCTACTATTATTCTGACATTTCACATTCTTAAAATAAAGTGGTGATCCTAACTGACCTAAGACAGGGAATTTTTACTAGGATTAAATGTCAGGATATGTGAAAAACTGAGTTCAAATGTATTTGGCTAAGGTGTATGTAAACTTCTGACTTCAACTGTAAGTTTATGTAAAAGTCTGACTTCAACTGTACTTATATTTTGGAAGCTAATAGATAGCATTTAGTTAAAAGATGAGACATAATTGTAACCAGAAGATACTATTAACATGTAAGTATTATTGGTAACAGAATAAATGGCAGAAGAATGACTGCAGATTTAATAATGCTATAATTGAATAGTGTACACCCAATGTAGGCTACTGCCCCTTTGATTTTGTACCCTATGTTGTGATTCTCACCAAATACACCATACAGTGTATTCGGAAAGTTTTCAGACCCCTTGACTTTTTCCACATGTTGTTACATTAGAGCCTTATTCTAAAATTGATTACATCATTTTTTCTCCTCATCAATCTACATATAATACCCCATAACGACAAAGCAAAAACTGATTTTTTGAAATTTTTGAAAATGTATTACAAATAAAAAACTGAAATATCACATTTACATAAGTATTCAGACCCTTTACTCAGTACTTTGTCGAAGCACCTTTGGAAGTGATTACAGCCTTGAGTCTTCTTGGGTATGATGCTACAAGCTTGGCACACCCGTATTTGGGAAGTTTCTCCCATTCTTCTCTGCAGATCCTCTCAAGCTCTGTCAGGTTGGATGGGTAGCGTTGCTGCACAGCTATTTTCAAGTCCCTCCAGAGATGTTCGATCCGGTTCAAGTCCGGGCTTTGGCTGGGCAACCCCGAAGCCACTCCTGCATTGGCTATGTGCTTAGGGTCGTTGTCCTGTTGGAAGGTGAACCTTTGCCTTAGTCTGAGGTTCTGAGTGATCTGGAGTAGGTTTTCATCAAGGATCTCGCTGCACTTTGCTCCGTTTATCTTTCCCTCCATCCTGACTAGTCTCCCAGTCCTTGCCGCTGAAAAACATCCCCACTGCATGATGCTGCCACCTCCATGCTTCACTGTAGCGGTGGTGCCAGGTTTCCTCCAGACGTGACGCTTGGCATTCAGGCCAAAGAGTTCCATCTTGGTTTTATCAGACCAGAGAATCTTGTTTCTCATGGTCTGAGAGTCCTTTAGGTGCCTTTTGGCAAACTCCAAGTGGGCTGACATGTGCCTTTTACTGAGGAGTGGCTTCTGTCTGGCCACTCTACCATAAAGGTCTGATTGGTGGAGTGATGCAGAGATGGTTGTCCTTCTGGCAGGTTCTCCCATCTCCACAAAGGAACTCTGGAGCTCTGTCAGAGTGATCATCGGGTTCTTGGTCACCTCCCTGATGAATGCCCTTCTCCCCTGATTGCTCAGTTTGGCAGGGCGGCCAGCTGTAGGAAGAGTCTTGGTGGTTCCAAACTTCTTCCATTTAGGAATGATGGTTGCCACTGTGTTCTTGGGGATCTTCAATGCTGCAGAATTCTTTTGATACCCTTCCCCAGATCTGTGCCTTGACACAATCCTGTCTCGGAGCTCTACGGACAATTCATTCGAACTTATGGCTTGGTTTTTGCTCTGACATGCACTGTCAACTGTGGGACATTATGTAGACAGGTGTGTGACTTTCCAAATCATGTCCAATCAATTGAATTTACCACAGGTGAACTCCAATCAAGTTGTAGAAACATCTGAAGCATGATCAATGGAAACAGGATGCACCTGAGCTCAATTTCGAGTCTCATAACAAAGGGCTTATTCTAATAAATTTGCAAAAATTTATAAACACCTGTTTTCACTTTGTCATTATGGGGTATTGAGTTGATGAGGATTATTTTTTATTGAATCCATTGTAGAATAAGGCTGTAACTAAATGTGGGAAAAGGGAAGGGGTCTGCATACTCTCCGAATGCACTGTCCTGTAGGTGGGAGGGCATACAGGCAGTCACAAATGTATTAATATGCAATTTTTCTAAATTGGTAATGGAAACACTTCCATTACTACAATTTATTTGAGGGTTTTGCAAAAAAAGTGTGTGACGTCATTATGTCCAGCTGTCGAAATTTCGACAAAAAAATCACTGGACAAGTTAATAGAAACAACTATTTTTGCAGGCTATCTGGCCACCAGAATCATAACAACACATGGCCTTCTGCACCAATTGAAGCATGCGCATCGTTTTTGTGATTTCAGCTAACCCGTCTATAGTTCTCTAGGAGAAGAGTAGCCTTATAGTGTCGTTGGGTATAGCCAAACCACTGTCCTCTGCAGCGCCCTTGCGCACACTCTGCGTTGATTCGACCTGACACCCAGTCAATGAACTAAACTGGAAGAGAAATAGATTGCTGATGCAGTGGCCTGCGAGTCACCGGCTGAGAGAAGAGAACGTCAGAGTTGATTTTCGAAAGTACAGACTAGCCTGAGTCTCAGCACCCACCGGCTTGGTAGTTATTTATTTATCTATTATTTCAGGTCCACGCTTCACTGGTGTGGAGAGGGAGGGCGTGTACTACCTGCATTTGAAGCATGTTTGTGTGTATGTTTGTGTGTGTGAGAGAGCGTACACCATCTGTCGCTCTGGATTACTTCCCTATAGTAACAGGTTGACTGAGGCTCTTTTTTATTATTAAAAAAAGTCAGAGACTAAGCAGAGAATAAAGGTATTCCATTCTAATGTATCCTGGCTGCAATATATCCTGCAGGCACAGCTTCTACACTCAGCAGTCTCAGGACAGTGCTGGAAATGTAAGAAATATGCTAAACTGGAAGGATATTAAAGTGAAGTGGGCTGCTGCTGAAAAATTCAAAGAATGTCTTTCTTTAACTGGTCCTTTTTAATTATGCAGGAGTTCCACCTTTGTGTAGCCTACACCATGTCTTAATTAGAGAATGTGTGTGTGCGTCGTTGTCAGTTAGCGTGCCTGCTGCCAAGCACCAGTGTTGTGACTTGGGGACTCGTTGCCGTGGCACCAGCTGATAGATTGTTTTGATTTACCATTCACTTTCACTTTTCTCTGCAGGACTGGCCTACATTCAGATCACTCTGTTTGTGTTTGCAATGCATGAGCTTACTCTGGCTCAGGAGGGAGGGAGATAGAGAGGCAGAGAAAGGGCCCCTCCATGCCCCTCTGTGTCATTTTACCCACTGCTCTCTGGCCTCCTTTCTCTCTCTCTCCTCTCTTCTCTCTCTCTCTCTCTGTCCTCTGGTACTTCACTTCCACCTCTAGTCCACTAGCCAGTCCTGATGGATTTTTATGATTTTAAGGGTATGGATGGACAGAGGTAAGTGGGAGGAATTTGCATGCCTGTAATGTTAAGTACTATAATGCTGTGAAATTTATGGGAAGGGTCTGATAAAAGAAGAGGGGAAGGATTAAGACAGTGGAAAGTGAGATGAAAGGAAGACTACCTTTCACACTGCTGTGCTGGAGGATAGAGAAGCCTGTTGCATTATGGAGCACCTGTGTTGAGTTACCCCTTTCCTCTCTCTCTCTCTCTCTCTCTCTCTCTCTCTCTCTCTCTCTCTCTCTCTCTCTCTCTCTCTCTCTCTCTCTCTTGCTCTATCTTTCTTTGTGTCTGTGTAGTGAGGTTTAGAGACTCCTAGGGCTCAGGGGATGAAGCCAGACCAACCTGTTATCAGAACCTGTGCAGTGCCTACCTAGACACATGCGTACATACCTGAAAGGAGGGGAGCATGCTGCCGTCAGACAGCATCTTTTCTTATGGAATTGCTGGGAGAGCGGTAAGAAATGGAGGGGAGAGGGAGCTGCAGAGGTGTAGCACACACCATACACCCCCAGAACCACTAGAAAATTAATCGCGCCATCCAAACTCCCTCAAGACACAGCAGAGAGGAATGAAATGAGAGAGGGACGGAGAAAGATGATCTAGACTGCTGTTCATACCTGCAGGAGAACATTCTTCTACCCCCTTTTTCTCACTTTGTCTCTCCATCTCTCACTCTTACCTTCACTCTCACTCACTGGGACTGCAGTAGATGTTTTGTGGTTGTTAAAGGAGTGATAATAACAGTGGCAGAGCCCCACCTGTTTTGAGCCCCACATTTCAGGGGGGCTTGTCTGTTTTGCATGTTATTTTGGCGTTAATATATCAAACAATGTAAAAAATATATATATATCATTGAGTTAATAATACCGCATGCAAACATGGTCTCTTTTTAGTTATCTTGAGTAAGGCAGCTTCAAAATGCAGGTGTTTCAGCCTAGCTCAGTGCTTTCTGTGGTAGTGGGCCAAGCTAGCAGAAAATACGAAGCGTTGTGCAGTGATTGGCTCAGTGTTCTGTCACTCATGAGGACACTACCTCACCGCCAAGTCTAAGGGTAGACTTAAAAAATTCTAGCCCCTTGGGTGCTGCCATAGAGTTACATTATAAGTGCCCATCCAAGAAGGCTCAAGGTCATTAGCCACAGATAAAATTACGTCAAATCACACTATATGTACTGTAGCTTTGATTGGACTGATCATGTCAACATCATAGTGTAACGACCCTGGGTTTATAAGCGAGGAAATCGATTTTGCCGCTTGAGCATGCTTTTGCGGCACAGTCGATAGCGCGCCGGACCTCGGGCTAGAAGGTTGAGGGTTCGAGACCTGCTCCCGCCTGTTTCATTACATTGGTGTCAGAAGTGATCGGCCCTTGCATCCACGACAGTGCGTGTGCTTGGCCGGTGAGTGCTTTCCTGTAAGACGTAGAGTCGCAAGCTAGCGCGAGGAAGGAGGGAGTAGTGTAACGACCCTGGGTTTATAAGCTCGGAAATCGACTCTGCCGCAGGAGCATGCTTTTGCGGCACAGTCGATAGCACGCCGGACCTCGGGCTATAAGGTTGAGGGTTCGAGACCTGCTCCCTGCTGTTTCATTACAATACTTTCAAAATCTTAGCTAGCGGTCATCATCATGAATCAAGTCAGCAATCTACTGGCAAATCCTTTTTAATCCTTGTCATATGAAGATATACACTGCTCAAAAAAATAAAGGGAACACTTAAACAACACAATGTAACTCCAAGTCAATCACACTTCTGTGAAATCAAACTGTCCACTTAGGAAGCAACACTGATTGACAATACATTTCACATGCTGTTGTGCAAATGGAATAGACAACAGGTGGAAATTATAGGCAATTAGCAAGACACCCCCAATAAAGGAGTGGTTCTGCAGGTGGTGACCACAGACCACTTCTCAGTTCCTATGCTTCCTGGCTGATGTTTTGGTCCCTTTTGAATGCTGGCGGTGCTTTCACTCTAGTGGTAGCATGAGACGGAGTCTACAACCCACACAAGTGGCTCAGGTAGTGCAGCTCATCCAGGATGGCACATCAATGCGAGCTGTGGCAAGAAGGTTTGCTGTGTCTGTCAGCGTAGTGTCCAGAGCATGGAGGCGCTACCAGGAGACAGGCCAGTACATCAGGAGACGTGGAGGAGGCCGTAGGAGGGCAACAACCCAGCAGCAAGACCGCTACCTCCGCCTATGTGCAAGGAGGAGCAGGAGGAGCACTGCCAGAGCCCTGCAAAATGACCTCCAGCAGGCCACAAATGTGCATGTGGCTGCTCAAACGGTCAGAAACAGACTCCATGAGGGTTGTATGAGGGCCCGACGTCCACAGGTGGGGGTTGTGCTTACAGCCCAACACCGTGCAGGACGTTTGGCATTTGCCAGAGAACACTAAGATCGGCAAATTCGCCACTGGCGCCCTGTGCTCTTCACAGATGAAAGCAGGTTCACACTGAGCACATGTGACAGACGTGACAGAGTCTGGAGATGCCGTGGAGAACGTTCTGCTGCCTGCAACATCCTCCAGCATGACCGGTTTGGCGGTGGGTCAGTCATGGTGTGGGGTGGCATTTCTTTGGGGGGCCGCACAGCCCTCCATGTGCTCGCCAGAGGTAGCCTGACTGCCATTAGGTACCGAGATGAGATCCTCAGACCCCTTGTGCGACCATATGCTGGTGCGGTTGGCCCTGGGTTCCTCCTAATGCAAGACAATGCTAGACCTCATGTGGCTGGAGTGTGTCAGCAGTTCCTGCAAGAGGAAGGCATTGATGCTATGGACTGGCCCGCCCGTTCCCCAGACCTGAATCCAATTGAGCACATCTGGGACATCATGTCTCGCTCCATCCACCAACGCCACGTTGCACCACAGACTGTCCAGGAGTTGGCGGATGCTTTAGTCCAGGTCTGGGAGGAGATCCCTCAGGAGACTATCCGCCACCTCATCAGGAGCATGCCCAGGCGTTGTAGGGAGGTCATACAGGCACGTGGAGTCCACACACACTACTGAGCCTCATTTTGACTTGTTTTAAGGACATTACATCAAAGTTGGATCAGCCTGTAGTGTGGTTTTCCACTTTAATTTTGAGTGTGACTCCAAATCCTGACCTCCATGGGTTGATAAATTTGATTTCCATTGATAATTTTTGTGTGATTTTGTTGTCAGCACATTCAACTATGTAAAGAAAAAAGTATTTAATAAGAATATTTCATTCATTCAGATCTAGGATGTGTTATTTTAGTGTTCCCTTTATTTTTTTGAGCAGTGTATAATGAAGAGAAATGATAGATAAAACGTATTGGTGCTCATCGGCCATTGGACATAAACATTACGCAACAAGTTGGAAATCGCAAATTCAACAATGAGTGGTTTGGAAGGAATCAGTGACAGTGGCTGTGTGGTCCCAAATCTGGGATTAAGGGTCTCATTTCCAAGTTTAAAATGATAAACATTCAACATTGGCCAGGCTGTCAATGAAGCATGATTTGTGCCACGCTCAAATCAATTCTTAACTTGGAACTGCGAAAGCTTGACTTCAGTGAGTTCAAGACACCTGGGAAGTAGGGAATAAACGATCTCCGACCGGGAAAATACGTTTTGAACGGTCATCCAACTCTGAATTGTAAATCCGGCCTCTTTCTAGAGCTACGACCTGAAGATCAATGACATCATCATGATTCAACCGTACTTCTTTTTCGAGTTCCCAGTTGTTTTGAAAGCACCATAAATCCAGAGAATGCCAGACTTTGATGACAAAATTTGCCCACGAAGGACCGCCGCGCCACCTTCCTGTTCAAGTGGGCACAGCACAACAAGGTGAGTCCAAAAATGTATTGTATGTTGCTGCATAAATTATGTAATATGCCTAGGAGATATGTATACTGTAGCTAAGAAAGTAATACTAAGTGTATGTTGTGTAGTAAGATGTTAGTAGCCCATGTGACCTAATAATTTGGTCTAATTACCACTCTTAATTTCGCCTACTGTTCTGACTTGGTGGTGCACATGTGGCCTATAACCCGTTTTAGAGAAATGTAATCATTGACAATTGTAAGAGCTTTCAGTGTCTGCTTATATGCCCCCTTTATTTATCGTATTGGTATGACTTGGTGTACAGGGAGAACACTGTAAGAACGGCCCATGTTCTGAATTCTGTCGCTGTACATTTCAAAAGTGCTAAACAAATAGTTATATTGACTACGTCCATCCTAGCTCGCTCATTAATGTCTTAATCGAAATTATGGATGGCCTCTTATCCGCTTGTCGTCCCCTTATGCCATAGTTTGTACATCTCAATTGTCATTAAAAACCACATTTGTTAAGCAAGTCAGCAATATCAGCTATGTTTTTTTAAACGGAAGTAAATGAGGCTGAATTAACTGTTTCGCTGCCAGACTGATAGCCAGGTGGAGCAGTGGTAAGATGTTGGGACTGTTGTTGGGACAGCTTTAAATAGGCCCTAACAGTTTGTGGGAACCGTTTTTCACCGTTATAGGGAAATTAATGTATTGTTTAGTGTTGTGTTGAGTAGTGGCTTTGCTGGCATGCATCAAAACAAATCAAATCAAAGTTTATTTGTCACGTGCGCTGAATACAACAGGTGTAGTAGACCTTACAGTGAAATGCTTACTTACAGGCTCTAATCAATGGTGCGAGAAAAAAAAGTATGTGTGTGTGTGTGTGTGTGTAGGTAAGTAAAGAAATAAAACAACAGTAAAAAGACATTTGAAAAAAGAGTAGCAAGGCTATATACAGACATCTGTTAGTAAGGATTATTGATGTAGTATGTACATGTAGGTATCGTTAAAGTGACTATGCATATATGATGAACAGAGAGTAGCAGAAGCGTAAAAAGAGGGGTTGGCGGGTGGTGGGACACAATGCAGATAGCCCGGTTAGCCAATGTGCGGGAGCACTGGTTGGTCAGGCCATTTAGGTAGTATGTACATGAATGTATAGGGAAAGTGACTATGCATTTAAGATAAACAGAGAGTAGCAGCAGCGTAAAAGAGGGGTTGGGGGGGGGGGCACACAATGCAAATAGTCCGGGTAACCATTTGGTTACCTGTTTAGGAGTCTTATGGCTTGGGGTTAAAAACTGTTGAGAAGCCTTTTTGTCCTAGACTTGGCACTCCGGTACCGCTTGCCATGCGGTAGTAGAGAGAACAGTCTATGACTGGGGTGGCTGGGGTCTTTGACAATTTTTAGGGCCTGCCTCTGACATCGCCTGGTGTAGAGGTCCTGGATGGCAGGCAGCTTTGCCCCAGTGATGTACTGGGCCGTACGTACTTTCCTCTGCAGTGCATTGCGGTCGGAGGCCGAGCAATTGCCGTACCAGGCAGTGATGCAACCGGTCAGGATGCTCTCGATGTTGCAGCTGTAGAACCTTTTGAGGATC
Organism: Salvelinus namaycush; assembly: GCF_016432855.1. Classification (NCBI taxonomy): domain Eukaryota; kingdom Metazoa; phylum Chordata; class Actinopteri; order Salmoniformes; family Salmonidae; genus Salvelinus; species Salvelinus namaycush. Next base: position 32,421,746 of record NC_052315.1, read on the forward strand.
TCAGGACCCATGCCAAATCTTTTTAGTTTCCTGAGGGGGAATAGGCTTTGTCGTGCCCTCTTCACGACTGTCTTGGTGTGTTTGGACCAATCTAGTTTGTTGTTGATGTGGACACCAAGGAATTTGAAGCTCTCAACCTGCTCCACTACAGCCCTGTCGATGAAAATGGGGATGTGCTCGGTGCTCCTTTTCCTGTAGTCCACAATCATCTCCTTAGTCTTGGTTACGTTGAGGGATAGGTTGTTATTCTGGCACCAACCGGCCAGGTCTCTGACCTCCTCCCTATAGGCTGTCTCGTCGTTGTCGGTGATCAGGCCTAACACTGTTGTGTCGTCAGCAAACTTAATGAGGGTGTTGGAGTCGTGCCTGGCCATGCAGTCGTGGGTGAACAGGGAGTACAGGAGGGGACTGAGCACGCGCCCCTGGGTAGCTCCAGTGTTGAGGATCAGCGTGGCAGATGTGTTGCTACCTACCCTCACCACCTGGGGGCGGCCTGTCAGGAAGTCCAGGATCCAGTTGCAGAGGGAGGTGTTTAGTCCCAGATTACTTAGCTTGGTGATGAGCTTTGAGGGTACTATGGTGTTGAACGCTGAGCTGTAGTCAATGAACAGCATTCTCACATAGGTGTTCCTTTTGTCCAGGTGGGAAAGGGCAGTGTGGAGTGCAGTAGAGATTGCATCATCTGTGGATCTGTTTGGGCGGTATGCAAATTGGAGTGGGTCTAGGGTTTCTGGGATAATGGTGTTGATGTGAGCCATTACCAGCTTTTCAAAGCACTTCATGGCTACGGACGGTAGCCAGGTTGCCTTTGTGTTCTTGGGCACAGGGACTATGGTGGTCTGCTTGAAGCATGTTGGTATTACAGACTCAATCAGGGACATGTTGAAAATGTCAGTGAAGACAGCTGCCAGTTGGTCAGCACATGCCCGGAGCACACGTCCTGGTAATCCGTCTGGCCCCGCAGCCTTGTGTATGTTGACCTTTTTAAAAGTCTTACTCACGTCGGCTTCGGAGAGCGTGATCACACAGTCGTCCGGAACAGCTGATGCTCTCATGCATGCCTCAGTGTTGCTTGCCTCGAAGCGAGCATAGAAGTGATTTAGCTCGTCTGGTAGGCATGTGTCACTGGGCAGCTCGTGGCTGTGCTTCCGTTTGTAGTCTGTAATAGTTTGCAAAACCTGCCACATCCGACGAGCGTCGGAGCCGGTGTAGTATGATTCAATCTTAGCCCTGTATTGACGCTTTGCCTGTTTGATGGTTCGTTGCAGGGCATAGCGGGATTTCTTGTAAGCTTCCGAGTTAGAGTCCCGCACCTTGAAAGCGGCAGCTCTACCCTTTAGCTCAGTGCGAATGTTGCCTGTAATCCATGGCTTCTAGTTGGGGTATGTACGTACAGTCACTGTGGGGACGACGTCCTCAATGCACTTATTGATAAAGCCAGTGACTGATGTGGTGTATTCCTCAATGTCATCGGAAAAATCCCGGAACATGTTCCAATCTGTGATAGCAAAGCAGTCCTGTAGTTTAGCATCTGCTTCATCTGACCATTTTTATACATTTTTTGCCCCACCAAGATTTACATGCTAAATTCGCGACTAGATAATAAGCTAGGGTTCTCTGGATCCCTACTAATCTATTCTACCCTGCATGGTGCTGTCCTACTCTGCCTAGTATATTATCATGTTGTCCAAGTATATGTTGTCCGAGAATATTGTCATGTTGTCCCAGTGTATCCAAGACAGTCAGTATAGTCCCTCCTCTCACACTCTCACTCTCTCTCTTTCTCACTGTGGGACTGCAGAAGAAGTTGTGTTTTTTTATTTTACTCTACAGTGCCAGTGCTCTTATTTTCATGTCATCCCAGTGCTACCAAGTCCTCAGTCAGTGTATAGGACAGAGCTGATAATAGCTGTCTGTATATAGTACATAAATATACAGATATGCAGTACTGGAGGAACAGGGGTGCAACTGAGCTAGTTACAGACTGTTTCCCAAGTGGGCAGTAGATGGCGCCACCTGATCAAACCAGAGGGATCTGCCTAGCAAGCCTTATCATACTGGTTATCATTTCTGCTTTCCTCTCAGCACCACTGCTTGAAATGGACATGACAGGTGCTGTCCATGGACCTGACTGCTCCAGCACCACTCCTAAAAAAATCAATAGAGATCCTATATTTTATGTAATTCTATGATTAAATATGTTGTTCATAAATACAGCCTTTAACTTCTCTAGGGTAGGTGAGACGCTAACGTCCCACCAGGCCAACATCCCGTGAAACTGCAGAGAGCTAACATTTTAAATACACCATTCGTTGTATTAAACATTCTTGTAAATACATGTATCTTACATCATTTAACTTCTTATGGCTGCAGGGGCAGTATTGAGTAACTTGGATAAAGGTGCCCATTTCAAACCTCATCGTACTCAATTCTTGCTCGTACAATATGCATATTATTATTACTATTGGATAGAAAACACTCTCTAGTTTCTAAAACCGTTTGAATTATATCTGTGAGTAAAACAGAACTCATTCTGCAGCAAACTTCCTGACAGGAAGTGGAAAATCTGAAATCGATGCTCTGTTCTAGGGCCTGCCTATAAATGGCCTTCATATATATCAGTATACATGCACTTCATACACCTTCCACTAGATGTCAACAGGGAGTGAGAGAAGAAATGGAGTGTATAACTTGATCTGGGGTCGAATAAAAGCTCTTGGCATGACGTGACCCCAATTTCCTGTTTCCTGGAACGCGCGAGAAGGGACCTGGTATTGCCTTCTGTAAAGCTGTCGTTATAGACGACTAATATCTCCGGCTTTGAGTTTATTTGATACATGTGACAATATCATCGTAAAGTATGTTTTTTCAATATAGTTTTATTAGATTATTGAAATTTTTTCGGGACGTTAGGCGTGTTGCTTTGTCTGCGTATGTTCAGGAAGGAGAGCTTCGCGCCACTTTGCTAGCTTTCCGTGCTAATTGACTGGAGAAGAGGACATTCTAAATCCAAACAACGATTGTTCTGGACAAAGGACCCCTTGTACAACATTCTGATGGAAGATCATCAAAAGTCGGACCCATTTTATGATGCTATTTCATATATCTGTCGAACATGTACTAGTAGTTTGCGCCCAGATTTTGGGCACTCTCTCGCTATAACTAAGCTGGATGTCGTAATGAAGTTATTTTTAGAATTCTAACACGGCGATTGCATTAAGAACTAGTGTATCTATCATTTCCTATACAACATGTATTTTTTAGTAATGTTTATGAATAGTTATTTGGTCAGAATATGTGAGTGTCAGAAAAATATCCGGACGTTGTGGGAAAAAGATGCTACGTTAGCACAATGTATAACCACTGATTTCAGCTCTAAATATGCACATTTTCGAACAAAACATAAGTGTATGTATAACCTGATGTTATAGGACTGTCATCTGATGAAGCTTATCAAGGTTAGTCAAAAATTATATATCTTTTGCTGGTTTGTTACGATTGCTAACTTTTGCTGCTGGGGAATGGCTTGTGTTTCTGGCTATTGTGGTAAGCTAATATAATGCTATATTGTGTTTTCGCTGTAAAACACTTAAGAAATCGGAAATATTGGCTGGAATCACAAGATGCCTGTCTTTCATTTGCTGTACACCATGTATTTTTCAGAAATGTTTTATGATGAGTATTTAGGTATTTGACGTTGGTGTCTGTAATTACTCTGGCTGCTTCAGTGCTATTTCTGATGGTAGCTGTGATGGTAGCTGCAATGTAAAACTGATTTATAGCTCAAATATGCACATTTTTCGAACAAAACATAGATTTATTGAATAACATGTTATAAGACTGTCATCTGATGAAGTTGTTTCTTGGTTAGTTTGGTTGGTTCTTGGTTAGTTAGGTTGGTTTTGTGCATGCTACCTGTGCTGTGAAAAATGTCTGTCCTTTTTTGTATTTGGTGGTGAGCTAACATAAATATACGTGCTGTTTTCGCTGTAAAACATTTTAAAAATCGGACATGTTGGCTGGATTCACAAGATGTTTATCTTTCAAATGCTGTATTGGACTTGTTAATGTGTGACAGTTAAATATTTCAAAAAAATATATTTTGAATTTCGCGCCCTGCACTTGAGCTGGCTGTTGTCATAAGTGTACCGACGTCGGGCTTGCAGCCAGAAGAAGTTAAATGATGAACGTCTTATTAATCCAGCCGCTGTGTCAGATTTCAAAAAGGTTTACTGCAAAAGCAAACATGCGATTTTCTGAGGACGGCGCCCCACACACACAAGTATTACTAGCATTTTCCAACCAAGCATTAGCGTCACGAAAGTCAGAAATAACAATAAAATAAATCGCTTACCATTGAAGATCTTCCTCTGGTGGCAATGCCAAGTGTCCTAACTACACAGTGAATGTTCGTTTTGTTTGATAAAATCTATTTTTATAGCCTAACACGAAACATTTGTAAACCGGTTGAGTCGTGATTTCCCTCTCATTCAACTTTGGATGAAGCGTTCGTGGTAATTACACACACTAAACAAACGTTTATCCAGTCATGGTTGGTTTCATTGCTATCCTCTGGTTGTTACTAACACAACCATACATGATGGCTCTTTTCCCGGGACGTATTGACCGAAACAAACCGATTTGAAGACACCAATCAATGACCTCATTGCGCACCAATGGTAGGACCGGTCTATCGTTGATTGACTGTATTTTGGCCCAATGACCACTGATCATCTTGAAATCTAGCTTGGAAGATAGCCAATGAGCTGAGGTAAATGGCAATATGTAATGGTTATACGTTTGAAGACCAGCCTTTGTCGTAAACTCTGGCGTAAAAGAGGTTCATTCGCCATTGCAAATCCTACTTGACGGAGCCACGAGTGTTACGCATAGCAGTACATATTCAATAGCATTTTCAACAAGTTTATATATTTAAATTATGGCGAATAAATCAGGAAAAGCTAAAACAAAGTCTAGGTATACAGATTTAACCCAAATTATAGAGGAAATTGATAGAGACAGCCCCCCATCTCACAGCTAACCTTCAGGGAGCTGCTCATCCAGGAAAGTCCACTGCAGCACCTTCTGCTCCGTCAACCAGTGGTGTTCACCTGCCCAGATTCATCTCTGCAGGCATGAATGTGCCCCAGGGCAAAAAGGGCACAGTGGGGAGGCGACGTTGTGCCCTTTGTCACAGGAAATGCCCCATCACCTGCACCACCTGTTCAGTAAGCCTCTGCTTTACAGCAGAAAGAGACTGCTATGGGCCATGGCACCAGGACTGAGGCTGAGGGTCTTCAAAATATTTATCTATTTATTTATTTATAAAATATACAATATTGTAAATAGAAAATGTGTAAATAGTTACCCTTGTTATTTGTTTGTTTATTATTTTTTTTTCATATATATATATAATTTTTTTGGGGGGGTGTGTTAGAATAGTATTTATGTATTTTGTATATAGTTATTTCCTTCAAAATGTATCACTGTACCAATTCGGCCACTTGGGTACATTTGGGTACATTTGTGTGGGACACCTGGGTGACTTCATGCTCAATGTCATGTAGCTTGCTCATTTTTGAAGTTATCTGTCTAAAACTTTGCTGAGCTATTGTTGCCATCTTATGTTCTTCATTCAAATCATCCACAGCATCCTATCTGTATGTTTGGCTGTTCTTGGTCATTTGAAAGATGATGCAGCAACAATAAAAAACAGAAAACGTATGTTTATTTCCTTGTATTTTCTTCTACCAGATCTATTGTGTTATATTCTCCAACATTCAATTCACATTTCCACAAAATTCAGAGTGTTTCCTTTCAAATGATACCAAGAATATGCATATCCTTGCTTCTGTGCATGAGCTACAGGCAGTTAAATTAGGGTATGTCTTTAGGCGGAAATTGAGAAGAAGGGGGGTACCCCAAAGAAGTTAAGATTCTACTTCAACCAAATAAAAGGGTCCAATCAGATTACTGTTAGCAAACACTGTCCTGACCTGTCCAATGAAATTACTGTTACCAAACATTGTCCTGTCCAATCAGATTACTGTTAGCAAACATTGTCAGTGAAGTTCACATGCAAGACTGTTTGTGAGCGGTAATTTGATTGGATGTGGGGACCTAAAAAAATCCCTACATGGGTGTCACACCCTGATCTGTTTCACCTGTCTTTGTGATTGTCTCCACCCCCCTCCACGTGTCGCCAATCTTCCCCATTATCCCCTGTGTATTTATACCTATGTTCTCTGTTTGTCTGTTGCCAGTTCGTTTTGTTCATCAAACCTACCAGCGTTATCCCCCTGCTCCTGTCTTGCCTATTGTTCCTGTTTCCTGTTTTTCCCGCTTTTGACCTTTTCTGCCCGCCTGACCCTGAGCCTGCCTGACATCCTGTACCTTTGCCCCACTGCTCTGGATTATCACCCCCTGCCTGCCTTGACCTGTCGTTTGCCTGCCCCTGTTGCTGTAAAAAACATTGTTACTTCGACACAGTCTGCATTTGGACCTTACATTCAAACCTGATACATGGGTATACAGTTGAAGTCGGAAGTTTACATACACATAGATTGGAGTCATTAAAACACATTTTTCAACCACTCCACAAATTTCTTGTGAACAAACTATAGTTTTGGCAAGTCGGTTAGGACATGTAGTTTGTTAATGACACAAGTAATTTTTCCAACAATTGTTTACAGACAGATTATTTCACTTATAATTCACTGTATCACAATTCCAGTGGGTCAGAAGTTTACATACAATAAGTTGACTGTGCCTTTAAACAGATTGGAAAATTCCAGAAAATGATGTCATGGCTTTAGAAGCTTCTGATAGGCTACTTGACATCATTTGAGTCAATTGGAGGTGTGCCTGTGGATGTATTTCAAGGTCTACCTTCAAACTCAGTGCCTCTTTCCTTGACATCATGGGAAAATCAAAAGAAATCAGCCAAGACCTCAGAATAAAATTGTAGACCTCCACAAGTCTGGTTTATCCTTGGGAGCAAATTTCAAACACCTGAAGGTACCACGTTCATCTTTACAAACAATGGTACGTAAGTATAAGCACCATGCGACCACGCAGCCATTAAATATCGTACTTTTTGAAGAAATGTCCTTTGGTCTGATAGAACTGTTTGGCCATAATGACCATCGTTATGTTTGGAGGAAAAGGGGGAGTTTTGCAAGCCGAAGAACACCATCCCAACCATGAAGCACGGGGGTGGCAGCATCATGTTGTGGGGGTGCTTTGCTGCAGGAGGGACTGGTGCACTTCACAAAATATATGACATCATGAGGATGGAAAATGATGTGGATATATTGAAGCACATCTCAAAACATCAGTCAGGAAGTTAAAGCTTGGTCGCAAATGGACAATGGACAATGACCCCAAGCATACTTCCAAAATGGCTTAAGGACAACACAGTCATGGTATTGGAGTGGCCATCAGAAAGCCTTGACCTCAAGCCTAAAGAAAATTTGTTGGCAGACCTGAAAAAGAAGTTTGCGAGCAAGGTGGCCTACAAACCTGACTCAGTTACACCAGCTCTGTTAGGAGGAATGGGCCAAAATTCACCCAATTTATTGTGGGAAGCTTGTGGAAGGCTACCCAAGGTGTTTGACCCAAGTTAAACAATTTAAAGGCAATGCTACCAAATACTAATTGGGTGTATGTAAACTTCTGACCCACTGGGAATGTGATGAAAGAAATAAAAGCTGAAATAAATCATTCTCACTACTATTATTCTGACATTTCACATTCTTACAAAAATGTGGTGATCCTAACTTACCTAAAACAGGGAATTTGTACTAGGATTAAATGTCAGGAATTATGAAAAACTGAGTTCAAATGTATTTGGCTAAGGTGAATGTAAACTTCCGACTTCAACTGTATATCTGATCAAATTAAATGTCCTTTTATAAAGTACATACAGCAGTACACACCATTTTATAAATGTAATGGCTAATATAGTGGCAGTAATCCATTGCCTTGGTAACTGCCTGGCGTTGCTCAAACACGGAATAGAATTATGTATCGAAATCTAACAACCGCTTTTAGTGAAACATGAGCTGGAGAACTCCTAAATGTTTAAAGCCTCTTTTGGGTAACTTGCACCATTGTAGTGGTGCTTAGCTCACATACTTTACTCTTGCTGTTAGTGTACTGGAGCTGCTGACATTTCTGTCTCAGACATCACAATCTTCTCATTGGTTTGTGTTTTACCAGTTATATGGTGCATAGTCAATGCATAGTGGTGCATAGTCAATGCATAGTGGTGCATAATCAATGCATAGTCAAACTATTTTAGTAAAGTTACCCACAAAAGACAGGAACTTATATGATCACCACTACCTTCTAACTTCACCTATGCACAGACAAGGGTTTTAACCTGCTATAGTAGTTACTGTATGTCACGTTAATGTCCTTCACACAGCATGTAGGCCTACTCACCACTGGGCAAGTTGGGTAGGATTCAAACCTTGTCCCAAACAGCCTGACAAAAGCAATAACAATCCACAGCTCAACTGTAGGGAAATCATGATGAAAGCCAAAAGGAATCCTTCATAATAGGGTGAGACACTGTTTTGCTGTATTTACTCACAGACTTTGGCTGAGGAACATCTCCCAGTCCCACTTTGCGTACTCACAGCAGGATTCAGGAGTTGCTTTTTGTCAGAACATTAGATTCATCTATTATTCACTGCAGTAATAGTGGTGATGTTATTCATATATTGTACACACATGCACGCTCCCCCAGTCTCTTCCTTCCGTCATAATCTCTCCACAAACCCCCCATGTCCCCTTATTCCCCCATACAGAATTATTCCCCCTACTCTCACTGTATATACAGGGGTTTCCTTCCTCAAGGCTACTTGGTTACATGTGCTTCACAGTTCTTGCCTGAGCCAGTCCTCAGTACTGTGATGTTTGAGTGTCCATGACCAGCCCCCTTTTTCCCCCCGAGTCCAGCTCTGCCCTGTAATCTTATAAAACCTCACCGCCCCTAGTGTGTGTGTGTGTACATGCATGCATGCATGCATGTGTGTGTTTGAGAGAGAAGCAATGAAGGATGGGAGAGGTCCAGCCCCTGCCAAGTAATCTTATAAACCACTATGTTGCCCACACAGCCTCTGTCCTGTCCACTCACCAATCTAACCCAGCAATCTGTTATTACCTGAAAAAAATGTCTCTCTTAAAATGTGATTTGTCCTTTTACTGGACTCTCCCCTGTCTCCACTGTCTTACCCACAGCGATGGACGCTACCCACAACCCCAGAGATCTCCAGTGACAAAAATGGATCTTGTCCAGAGGATAGTGTGTGTAGCCAGATAATCCCCAAGAATGGATGAATAGACTAGTCAGAGGCTGCAACATGGCATCCAGCTGTTAAATTGGCTAAACTGTTTGTGTGTGCCTGTGCGTGCCTGTGTGTGTGCCTGTGCAAGTAAACTGATCATGGCCTCACATATCACAACTTACATTAACTTACGCAAGATATTGTGTCATGTAATCACACCTTTAGTTGTATTTTTTACTCAATACACACTGGAATAATAAGCAGAGTAGATGCGTACTTACGCTCTACATATATACATAAACGTCCCTGTAAATTGTTCACTGGACATAATTCAAACATTTCCCTGCAGAATCACTCAGGATAGATAATATAACTTCCTAATGCTAATATTACCTATTATACTCATTAATAAATATAACCAAGCTTAACATGCTACATTACTGTAATATCACATGATCAATTTACATACGGTACATTCAATCAACACGCTACATTGGTTATACTGCACTAACAAGATGAGTGTTGCACTGCGTTTTGAGAAGCAACAATGTGTTTGATTTTTAGGTCACACTTTATTTGGATAGTCTGGATAGTCCATTTGTAGATGCTCTTTGGAATTACCTGTATTCTTGCATAAATTGGTCATCAAATTTGATCTGATCTTCATCTAAGTCTTAATCTAAGTCACAACAATAGACAAACATAGTGTGCTTAAACTAATAACAGACAAATTATTGTATTTTTCTTGTCTATATTGAATACGTCATTTAAACATTCACAGTGTAGGTTGGGAAAAGTATGTGAACCCCTAGGCTAATGACTTCTCCAAAAGCTAATTAGAGTCACGAGTCAGCTAACCTGGAGTCCAATCAATGAGACGAGATTGGAGATGAAGGTCAGAGCTGCCTTTCCCTATAAAAACACTCACAAAATTTGAGTTTGCTATTCACAAGAAGCATTGCCTGATGTGAACCATGCCTCGAGCAAAAGTGATCTCAGAAGACCTAAGATTAAGAATTGTTGACTTCCATAAAGATGGAAAGGGTTACAAAAGTATCTCTAAAAGCCTTGACGTTCATCAGTCCATCATCTGTAGATGCTCTTTGGAAGTACCTGTATTTTTGCATAAATTGGTCATCAAATTTGATCTGATCTTCATCTAAGTCTTAATCTAAGTCACAACAATAGACAAACAGTGTGCTTAAACTAATAACAGACAAATTAAGACAAATTGTCTATAAATGGAGAAAGTTCAACACTGTTGCTACTCTCCCTAGGAGTGGCCGTCCTGCAAAGATGACTGCAAGAGCACAGCGCAGAATGTTCATTGAGGTTAAGAAGAATCCTAGAGTGTCAGCTAAAGACTTACAGAAATCTCTGGAACATGCTAACATCTCTGTTGACGGGTCTATGATACATAAAACACTAAACAAGAATGGTGTTCATGGGAGGACACCACGGAAGAACCCACTGCTGTCCAAAAAAAACATTGCTGCACGTCTGAAGTTTGCAAAAGTGCACCTGGATGTTCCACAGCGCTACTGGCAAACAGTTCTGTGGATAGATGAAACTACAGTTGAGTTATTTGGAAGGAACACACAACACTATGTGTGGAGAAAAAACGGCACAGCACACCAACATCAAAACCGCATCCTAACTGTAAAGGATAGTGGAGGGAGCATCATGGTTTGGGGCTGCTTTTCTGCATCAGGGCCTGGACAGCTTTCTATCATCAACGGAAAAATGTATTCAAAGTTCATCAAGACATTTTGCAGGAGAATGTAAAGCTATCTTTAGGTGACCTAAATTTAGGTGACCTAAATCGCTTAACACCCCGGCGGTCCTACAATCGATGCTAGATGCCCTCAATCTCACACAAATTATCAAGGAACCTACCAGGTACAACCCCAAATCCGTAAACATGGGCACCCTCATAGATATCATCCTTAACCTCTTTGGGCTGCAGGGGCAGTATTGAGTAGCCTGGATAAAAGGTGCCCATTTCAAACGGCCTCGTACTCAATTCTTGCTCGTACAATATGCATATTATTATTACTATTGGATAGAAAACACTCCCTAGTTTCTAAAACCGTTTGAATTATATCTGTGAGTAAAACAAAACTCATTTTGCAGCAAACTTCCTGACAGGAAGTGGAAAATCTGAAATCGATGCTCTGTTCTAGGGCCTGCCTATAAATGTGCTTGATATTTATTAGTATACATGCACTTCATATGCCTTCCACTAGATGTCAACAGGCAGTGAGAGAAGAAATGGAGTGTATAACATCATCTGAGGTCGAATAAAAGCTCTTGGCATGACGTGACCCCAATTTCCTGTTTTCTGGAACGCGCGAGAAGTGACCTGGTATTGCCTTCTGTAAAGCTGTCGTTATAGACGACTAATATCTCCGGCTTTGATTTTATTTGATACATGTGACAATATCATCGTAAAGTATGTTTTTTCAATATAGTTTTATTAGATTATTGAAATTTTTTCGGGACGTTAGGCGTGTTGCTTTGTCTTCGTATGTTCAGGAAGGAGAGCTTCGCGCCACTTTGCTAGCTTTCCGTGCTAATTGACTGGAGAAGAGGACATTCTAAATCCAAACAACGATTGTTCTGGACAAAGGACCCCTTGTACAACATTCTGATGGAAGATCATCAAAAGTAGGACCCATTTTATGATGCTATTTCATATATCTGTCGAACATGTGAACTAGTAGTTTGCGCCCAGATTTTGGGCACGCTCTCGCCATAACGTAAACTGCATGTCGTAATGAAGTTATTTTTAGAATTCTAACACGGCAATTGCATTAACCTGTTTGGGCTGCAGGGGGAGTATTGAGTAGCCAGATAAAAGGTGCCCATTTCAAACGGCCTCGTACTCAATTCTTGCTCGTACAATATGCATATTATTATTACTATTGGATAGAAAACACTCTCTAGTTTCTAAAACCGTTTGAATTATATCTGTGAGTCAAACAGAACTCATTTGGCACAAACTTCCTGACCAGGAAGTGAAAAGTCTGAAATCGATGCTCTGTTCTACTTCCTGCCTATACATGGGCATGATACGTAAGAGTCTACGTGCACTTCATACACCTTCCCCTGGATGTCAAGAGGCGGTGAGAGAAGAAATTTCGTGTTTATCTTGGTCTGAGGTGGAATAAAAGCTCTTTGTATGACGTGACCGTCCATTTTCTGTTTTCTGGAGCGCGCAAAAGGGGACATGGATTTGCCTTCTGTTTAGCTGTCGTTATGGACGACTAATATCTCTGGCTATGATTTTATTTGATACATGTGACCATATCATCGTAAAGTATGTTTTTTCAATATAGTTTCATCAGATTATTGAACATTTTTCGGGAGTTTTGCCGTGTTCGTGTTCTCTTCCGTTTGTTGACTTGGAGAGCTTTGTGCCACTTGGCAAGTGCGCGTGCTAAATCGAGAGGGAAAATGAACGTTCTAAATCCAAACAACGACTGTTCTTGACAAAGGACACCTTCTACAACATTCTGATGGAAGATCACCAAAAGTAAGAAACATTTTATGATGCTAATTCATATATCTGTCGTGCATGTGAATTAGTCGTGGGCGCCCAACTTTGGGGTACTCAGCTATACCGAAGCTGGATGTCGTAATGAAGTTATTTTTTAGAATTCTAACACTGCGATTTCATTAAGAACTAATGGATCTATCATTTCCTATACAACATGTATTTTTTACTTATGTTTATGAATAGCTATTTGGTCAGAATATGTGTGTCAGAAAACGTGTCAGAAAAATATCGTTGCTGTTTAGACGTTGTGGAAAAAGTAGCTAAGTTAGCACAATGTGTGTTTGATGTTGGTGTCTGTAATTACTCTGGCTGCTTCGGTGCTATTTCTGATAGCTGTGATGGTAGCTGCAATATAAAACTGATTTATAGATCAAATATGCAAATTTTTCGAACAAAACATAGATTTATTGAATAACATGTTATAAGACTGTCATCTGATGAAGTTGTTTCTTGGTTAGTTTGGTTGGTTCTTGGTTAGTTAGGTTGGTTTTGTGCATGCTACCTGTGCTGTGAAAAATGTCTGTCCTTTTTTGTATTTGGTGGTGAGCTAACATAAATATACGTGCTGTTTTCGCTGTAAAACATTTTAAAAATCGGACATGTTGGCTGGATTCACAAGATGTTTATCTTTCATATGCTGTATTGGACTTGTTAATGTGTGAAAGTTAAATATTTCTAAAAAATATATTTTGAATTTCGTGCCCTGCACTTGAAGTGGCTGTTGTCATATTGTGCCCGGCTTCAGGCTTGCAGCCCAAAGAAGTTAACAACTTGCCCTCTAAATACACCTTTGCTGTTTTCAAACAGGATCTCAGCGATCACTGCCTCATTGCCTGCGTCCGTTATGGGTCCACTGTCAAATGACCACCCCTCATCACTGTTAAACGCTCCCTAAAACACTTCTGCGAGCAGGCCTTTCTAATAAACCTGGCCCGGGTATCCTGGAAGGATATTGACCTCATTCCGTCAGTAGAGGATGTCTGGTTGTTCTTCAAAAGTGCTTTCCTCACCATCTTAAATAAGCATGCCCCTAGAACAAAGAACAGATATAGCCCTTGGTTCACTTCAGACTTGACTGCGCTTGACCAGCACAAAAACACCCTGTGGCGTACTGCACTAGCATCGAATAGTCCCCGCGATATGCAACTTTTCAGGGAAGTCAGGAACCAATACACACAGTCAGTTAGGAAAGCAAAGGCTAGCTTTTTCAAACAGAAATTTGCATCCTGCAGCACTAATTCCAAAAAGTTTTGGGATACTGTAAAGTCCATGGAGAATAATAGTACCTTCTCCCAGCTGCCCACAGCACTGAGACTAGGAAACACTGTCACCACTGATAAATCCACGATAATTGAGAATTTCAATAAGCATTTCTCTACGGCTGGCCATGCTTTCCACCTGGCTACCCCAACCCCGGCCAACAGCTCTACACCCCCCGCAGCAACTAGCCCAAGCCCCCCCCCCCCCCCCCCCCCGCTTCTCCTTCACCCAAATCCAGATAGCTGATGTTCGGAAAGAGATGCAAAATCTGGATCCCTACAAATCAGCTGGGCTTGACAATCTGGACCCTCTCTTCCTAAAATTATCCGCCACCATTGTTGCAACCCCATTGTTGCAACCTCTTCAAAGGGGGAGACACTCTAAACTCAAACTGTTACAGACCTATATCCATCCTGCCCTGCCTTTCTAAAGTCTTCGAAAGCCAAGTGAACAAACAGATCACCGACCATTTCTAATCGCACCATACCTTCTCTGATATGCAATCTGGTTTCCGAGCTGGTCACGGTTGCACCTCAGCCACGCTCAAGGTCCTAAACGATATCATAACTGCCATCGATAAAAGACAGTACTATGCAGCCATCTTCGTCGACCTGGCCAAGGCTTTCGACTCTGTCAATAACCGCATTCTTATCTGCAGACTCAACAGCCTTGGTTTTTCTAATGACTGCCTCGCCTGGTTCACTAACTACTTCTCAGATAGAGTTCAGTGTGTCAAATCGGAGGGCCTGTTGTCCGGACCTCTGGCAGTCTCTATGGGGGTGCCACAGGGTTCAATTCTCGGGCCGACTCTTTTCTCTGTATATATCAATGATGTCGCTCTTGCTGCGGGTGATTCTTTGATCCACTTCTATGCAGACGACACCATTAGGTATACATGTGGCCCTTCTTTGGACATTGTTTTAACAAACCGCCAAACAACACTCCTTCCGTGGACTCCAACTGCTCTTAAATGCTAGTAAAACAAAATGCATGCTCTTCAAACGATTGCTGCCCGCACCCGCCCGTCCAACTAGCATCACTAATCTGGACGGTTCTGACTTAGAATATGTGTACAACTATAAATACCTAGGTGTCTGGTAAGACTTTAAACTCTCCTTCCAGTCTCACATTAAGCATCTCCAATCCAAAGTTACATCTAGAATCGGCTTCCTATTTCACAACAAAGCCTCCTTTTCTCACGCTGCCAAACGTAACCTCATAAAACTGACTATCCTACTGATCCTTGACTTCGGCGATGTCATTTACAAAATAGCCTCCAACACTCTACTCAGCAAATTGGATGCAGTCTATCACAGTGCCATCCATTTTGTCACCAAAGCCCCATATACTACCCACCACTGCGACCTGTATGCTCTCGTTGGCTGGTCCTCGCTACATATTCGTCGCCAAACCCACAGGCTCCAGGTCGTCTATAAGTCTTTGCTAGGTAAAGCCCCGCCTTATCTCAGCTCACTGGTCACCATAGCAACACCCACCCATAGCATGCGCTCCAGCAGGTATATTTCACTGGTCATACCCAAAGCCAACATCTCCTTTGGCCACCTTTCCTTCCAGTTCTCTGCTGCCAATGACTGGACAAATTGCAAAAATCATTGAAGTTGGAGACTTATATCTCCCTCACTAACTTTAAGCGTCAGCTGTCAGAGCAGCTTACCGATCGCTGCAGCTGTACACAGCCCATCTCTAAATAGCCCATCCAACCAACTACCTACCTCATCCCATATTTATTTTTGTTTTTCTGCTCTTTTGCACACCAGTTTTTCTACTTGCACATCCTCATCTGCACGTGTAAATTGCTATATTGTAATCGCCACTATTGGCCTATTTATTACCTTACCTCCTTACTTAATTTGCACACACTGTATACAGATTTTTCTATTGTGTTATTGACTGTACGTTTGTTTATCCCTTGTGTAACTGTGTTGTTTTTGTCACACTGCTTTGCATTATCTTGGCCAGGTCACAGTTGTAAATGAGAACTTGTTCTCAACTGGTCTACCTGATAAAATAAAGGTGAAATATATTTTCTTATAAATATCTGTCCGCCAATTGAAGCTCAACAGAAGTTGGGTGATGCAACAGGACAACGACCCAAAACACAGATATAAATCAACAACAAAATGGCTTCAACATAAGAAAATATGCCTTCTGGAGTGGCCCAGTCAGAGTCCTGACCTCAACCCGATTGAGATGCTGTGGCATGACCCCAAGAGAGCAGTTCACAACAGACATCCCAAGAATACTGCTGAACTGAAACAGTTTTGTAAAGAGGAATGGTCCTAAATTCCTCCTGACTGTTGTGCAGGTCTGATCCGCAACTACAGAAAATGTTTGGTTGAGGTTATTGTTGCCAAAGGAGTGTCAACCAGTAATTAAATCAAAGGGTTCACATACTTTTCCCACCCTGCACTGTGAATGTTTACACATGTTGTGTTCAATAAAGACATGAAAACATACAATTGTTTGTCTGTTATTAGTTTAAGCAGACTGTGTTTGTCTATTGTTGTGACCTAGATGAAGATTAGATCAAATTTTATGACCAATTTATGCAGAAATACAGGTATTTCCAAAGGGTTCACATACTTTTTCTTGCCAGTGTATATGTTTTATGCTATTGTACATTGAGTGTCATCGAGTCAAAATTTTACATTGGCCTTGCGTCACGTTAGCATGCTATATTACCATTTGGAGATGAGATAAACCAGAGCAATTCATATACTCTACAGAGTTTAGATAATGTGGCTTTTCTTTGGCAAGACAAGACTAGAGTGAGCTATCGGTGATGTAATAAAAAATACCAGGAAGTAATCCTAAACGTGGAAGCCAAATCTTACCATAGTTTCATTCAGTGAGTTCCATTAGATTTCCAGTGCAGATACTGTAGATCCACTTCCATTTGAGATCTGCTCTGATCTCAATGATTAAGCCATCCCCCCCACACCTCTCTGATTCTGAGGGGTTGGGTTAAATGCAGAAGACACATTTCAGTGGAATGCATTCAGTTGTGCTACTGACTACGTTTCCCTCTTCCCTTTCCGTGATCAGATTTCAGTGTTAAGACTAAAAAAATGTCAGAATAAATTATTATTTTGGCTTTCTTACAAACAAGTATAACCACAGCTCTCTCTGGGTGTCTGAAGTTAAAACTGTCAAAGCAGCATTGGATGCGGCAGAGGAACAGTACCTGTAGCCAAGGCAATACATTGTCCAGAAATCTTTTTTTCCATTTCCAATTAATGTGTTGTGATATAGCTTGATGACAGCAATGAGAAAACTCATTACCTGTAATTCATCAGTATATCAGGTTGATTAGATGATCTCTGGCTGAGATGGAATGGCAATACAGATTAGAGGCAATGGATATGATAGTCCAATAACATCATTCAGTATGTTTGTAAAATCATAATTTGGTAGTGAAATTGAATGTCTTGAATAACACAACTAGCCTGCTCAAAATGCTCTATGACTGTGGCTGTAGATGTTTATAGGAACTTAGCTCCTAAGTTCTAAGCTCCTAATGCATTATAATGTATTATGAAGACGTTCATGTGAAGATCTACTTGGTAGGACTTAATGAACGGAGATAAATCAGATTTAGCTGAATAATGCATTTCTCTCATGCCCTCCCATTGCTCCTTTGGTAATGTGATGTGGATAAATGTCATTGATTAAGAATGTGTGATCTGAGCTGTTCTGTGTAGCACGACATTACTGCCTAGGAGCTCAGACCAAAGCTCATTAAGGTTAGTGAGGTGGAACGTCTCTTTAGGTGTCCTCTACAAGCCCGAGTCCCAAACTTTCTACTGCTGTGACCCTACAATATATGAACAGTGCCCATTGTAATAAGAAATAGATTTGAGCCTAAAAGTTACCATAATAAATCATTAGGTTCTCTCCCAAAAGACATTGCTTCAGCAAAATTGAATTTCTAAATGTGATTAGAAATATCAGAAGTAGAAACCCATGGTATATTAGCATAGCCTCTACATTCAATAGACTTTCTCTTGCTTCAGTTTTGCCTTGATAGAGGACAATCTGTCACGGCCGATACTGGAAGAAGACCAAGGTGCAGCGTGGTGAGCGTACATATTCCTTTTTATTTTGGAATGTCGCCAACAAAACAATACAAAACGACCGTGAAGCTTAAGGGCTATAGTGCCACAAACAAAGACAACTACCCACAACGAAAGGAGGGAAAAAGGGCTACCTAAGTATGGTTCCCAATCAGAGACAACGATAGACAGCTGTCCCTGATTGAGAACCATACCCGGCCAAAACATAGAAACACAAAATCATAGAAGTAAAGGACATAGAATGCCCACCCAAATCACACCCTGATCAAACCAAAAAGATACATAAAAAAGGCTCTCTAAGGTCAGGGCGTGACACAATCAATATGGTGATTGATAACAGATATGAGAAGTGTACGTTCCTTTGCTTCATATCTACAGGAAACGTCTCATCTTCCCTGATCACATCACCAGTGCTGGCTCAATCTGATGAAACTGATCTTGTGCGGAAGTGTGCGGACTACGAATGAATTAGTAACTAAAGTACAGCAATGCCAACTGTCTCATTAACTCCCTCTCAGTGAGTCTGCCAGGCAATCTATTACCCTGCTGGGATGGGCCTCATCCAGACCCCTGACTCTGCATAGACCTGGACCCTGCCCTCCCTCCATCCCTCCCTCTGTCAGTGTTCAAGATGG
Organism: Salvelinus namaycush; assembly: GCF_016432855.1. NCBI lineage: Eukaryota > Metazoa > Chordata > Actinopteri > Salmoniformes > Salmonidae > Salvelinus > Salvelinus namaycush. The sequence goes on from NC_052315.1 coordinate 32,440,587, forward strand.
CAGGCTATGTCTTGCCTCCCAGTGGAGCAGAATCCTCAAATCAATTACCACCCCAGTAACCACAACCCCACATCCCATTTCTCTATGTCACGCTCAATAAAAGCTATTCCCCCTCTCTCGCTCTCTTTCTCTCTCTCTCCACTGACTCTCTGTGCTCTCTATCTAACTAAATCTCAATTTCCCCCATATCTGTGTGGGATGTTGTATGTACTGCACCAACACATAACCATGCCACTAGAGCAAGAAGCTTATTGCTCTGAGCCATCAGTTGACTAAATCTTACTATATGAGAGACCACCTGTTACACCCACCTTCCTCTGACCTGCTCTCCACAAGAACCCCAGCAGTTGATAGTCATCAACTGTAAGATAAGGGTCATAGCACCTATCTAACATGTATCAATCTGAGCTTGGATGTGATACCATCCTCCCAAATGGTATTCCCACATTCTGAACCCTGTAGAAGGCTTACACATTGGTTCATCTATGCATCAAGAAGGCTAGTTGAAGCTGACGTAGCCTTGACATCACAATCCCCTGAGTATTGAAGTAACTGTCATCTTCACTGGATTTCAGTATCTGGGTGTTATCTGGTCTTGTAGGGTTGTTGGTTGGCTTTAGAATGTGAAAAACGCTCCACACTAGAGTACATCACAATTTTCAGGGGATTGTGATGTCAAGGCTACATCAGCTTCAACTAGCCTTCTTCTGCTACACTTTACACAGAAGCCACAGAAGCAACAGTGGCTCTGATCAAAGTGAGTATATTCCCATTAATGTTTACATAGAGATTCTGTATTCATTATTTTAGCAGAGTCCCAAGTGGCACAGGACTCAGTGTGTGTGTTTTAAGATGGCAGTCCTCCTTTCACAGCTTTGAGTATTGTGCATCATTAAAGACTGATTCTGTGTACTGGTGAGTAGTCTTTACTTTATAACACATCCTTACTGTTAATGCTTGCTGGTGTAAGACTGTCAGTCACTTCTTTATAAATGTAACGCTTGTCGTCTGGAGAAGGAGAGGAGGACCAAGGTGCAGCGTGGTAAGTGGTAATATTTTTTAAATAAAATACGACAACACTTGACAAACAACAAAAACGACAAACGAACAGTCCTGAAAGGTGAAGCAAAACACTAAACAGGAAACAGAAAACCTAGACCTACAACATAGAATACCCAGACATAGAATACCCACCCACATCACACCCTGATCAAACTAAAAATAGAAACATACAAAGCAATCTACGGTCAGAGCGTAACAGTACCTCCCCCCCCAAAGGTGCGGACTCCGGCCGCAAAACCTGAACCAATAGGGGAGGGTCTGGGTGGGCATTTCACCGCGGTGGCGGCTCTGGTACGTGGACCCCGCTCCACCTTAGTCTTGGCCCACTTAGGTGGCGCCTCTGGAGCAGGGACCCTTACCGCCGACCCCGGACCGGGGACCCTCGCAGCGGGCACCGGACAGGAGGGAGACTCTGGCTGCTCCGGACAGGAGGGAGACTCTGGCTGCTCCAGACAGGAGGGAGACTCTGGCTGCTCCGGACAGGAAGGAGACTCTGGCTGCTCCGGACTGAAGCCCGTCGCTGGAGGCTCCGGACTAGAGGGCGTCGCTGGAGGCTCCGGACTAGAGGGTGTCGCTGGAGGCTCCGGACTAGAGGGCGTCGCTGGAGGCTCCGGACTAGAGGGCGTTGCTGGAGGCTTCGTGCCATGGATCATCACTGGAGGCTTCTTGCCATGGATTATCACAGGAGGCTTTGCTCTGGGAGAAGGCACAGGACTCACCAGGCTGGGGAGACATGCAGGAGGGTTAGAGTTTAGCACAGGCACACGACTCACCAGGCTGGGGAGACATGCAGGAGGCCTTGTCCTTGGCCGAGGCACCGGATACACTGGGCCGTGGAGGCACACTGGAGGTCTCGAGCAAAGAGCCTGCACAACCCGTCCTGGCTGTATGGTGACTTTGGCCCTGCACGTGCGGGATGCAGGCACAGGACGCACTGGGCTGTGCAGACATACTGGAGACACAGTGTGCAGAGCTAGCGCAGGATAACCCGGGCCGAGGAGAGGCCTGGAGAGCAGGACTGGCACACTCCTTCCTGGCTCGATGCCCACTCTCGCCCGGCAGATGCGAGGAGCTGCGATGTAACGTACCGGGCTATGAACACGTACTGGAGACACCGTGCGATCCACCGCATAGCACGGTGCCTGACCAGTACGACGCTCGCCACGGTAAGCACGGGGAGTTAGCTCAGGTCTTCTACCTGACTCCGCCAATCCCCCCGTGTGCCCCCCCCAAAAAAATTCTGGGGCTGCCTCTCGGGTTTCCTTGCCAACCGTGTTCCCTCATACCGCCGGTTCCTTTCTCCTGCTGCCTCCGCTCTCCTGGTTGCCTCCACCTGTTTCCATGGAAGGCGATCCCTTCCAGCCAGAATCTCCTCCCATGTGTAAGATCCCTTACCGTCCAGAATGTCCTCCCATGTCCATTCCTCCTTTTTACCACGCTGCTTGGTCCGTTGTTGGTGGATGGTTCTGTAACGCTTGTCGTCTGGAGAAGGAGAGGAGGACCAAGGTGCAGCATGGTAAGTGGTAATATTTTTTTAAATAAAATACGAAAACACTTGACAAACAACAAAAACGACAAACGAACAGTCCTGAAAGGTGAAACAAAACACTAAACAGGAAACAGAAAACCTAGACCTACAACATAGAATACCCAGACATAGAATACCCACCCACATCACACCTTGACCAAACTAAAAATAGAAACATACAAAGCAATCTACGGTCAGGGCGTGACAATAAAGGGGAGATCAAAAAGCAGCATAACCAGACACACACACACACACACACACACACACACACACACACACACACACACACACACACACACACACACACACACACACACACACACACACACACACACACACACACACACACACACACACACACACACACACACACACACACACACACACACACACACACACACTGGGCTGACAGAAGTAGGCATGGTATCAGATCCACTGCTGTAGCTTTGCGGGATTGAGGAATGAGGTGTGTTTTTCTTTAAGAAAACGTAGCTAACATCTACATGCAGCATGCTGATAACACAGAGCCTCTCGTTCCCTGGTGAAATGGAGGGAGACGAAACTCATATTTATGCCTTTGTCGTCAACAAAATAGAAAACTACTTGGCTAGGGATTAAGTTGTGAATTTGTAAAACAGATTGTGTTGGAAATACAGTGGGTTTCATTGACTGGGGATTCTGTTAGACACCCAAACACAATACAGTCCCTTGGAAACAGAGGCAAGGTGGTGGTGTCCCATTGACTACAACATAAGCAGACAAAGGCATTCAGTCAGACATGACCGGTAATTGGGCACCATGGGGTGTATCTCAATAGTCTAAATATGGGCTACATCTCTATAAAAAATTAAGCACTTCCTCCCCTCGTCTCCTTTCCTTCATCTTTCTAGATCTTTAATGGTACATATTACATTCTGAAACAATCGAGGTGCAAAAATGCCTAGCACTGATATATCAAAACCTGGAGGAAAATTGAGAATCCTACTTAAAGAAGTACTCCTATGAAGATCCAGGAGGATCTACTCTTCTTAGCAGAGGTGACCGCCAGTAGATTACACCAGGTTTGTCTTCAGCCGCCATAAATATGTTAAATGGCAATTTTGCCTCAATTTGGGATGAGATCAGTTTGAAGCTTGAGAGGTTTGACGTGCTGACTGCTAAATACCCAGAGACACACTGTCCTTTCTATAGCAGAGGGGATGTGAGGAGAATAGCTCAGCGTAGAATGTTATGCACTGTAGAGTGTTGATTATAAATACTGGTGTGGATTATCAATTCAAATCAAAGTTTGTTTGTCACGTGCGCCAAATACAACATGTACCTTACAACCTTAGAGTGAAATGCTTACTTACAGGCTCTAACCAACAGTGCAATTTTTTAATTAAATAAAGGTATTAGGTGAACAATAGATAAGAAATAAAAACAACAGTAAAAAAGACAGCGAAAAATAACAGTAGCGAGGCTATGTACAGGTACCGGTTAGTTGGGCTGATTGAAGTAGTAATTACATGTAGGTATGGTTAAAGTGACTATGCATATATGATAAACAGAGAGTAGCAGTAGCGTAAAAGAGGGGTTGGCAGGTGGTGAGTGGTGGGACACAATGTAGATAGTCCGGGTAGCCAATGTGCGGATGCACCGGTTAGTCGAGCTAATTGAGGTAGTATGTACATGAATGTATAGTTAAAGTGACTATGCATATATGATAAACAGAGAGTAGCAGCAGCGTAAAAGAGGTTTTGGGGGGGGGAACATAATGCAAATAGTCCGGGTAGTCATTTGATTACCTCTTCAGGAGTCTTATGGCTTGGGGGTAAAAACTGTTGAGAAGCCTTTTGGTCCTAGACTTGGTGCTCCGGTACCGCTTGCCATGCGAACAGTCAATGACTGGGGTAGCTGGGGTCTTTGGCAATTTTTAGGGCCTTCCTCTGACACCGCCTGGTGTAGAGGTCCTGGATGGCAGGCAGCTTTGCCCCAGTGATGTACTGGGCCATACGCACTACCCTTTGTAGTGTCTTGCGGTCGGAGGCTGAACAGTTGCCGTACCAGGCAGTGATGCAACCAGTCAGGATGCTCTCGATGTTGCAGCTGTAGAACCTTTTGAGGATCTCAGGACCCATGCCAAAATATTTTTAGTTTCTTGAGGGGGAATAGGCTTTGTCGTGCCCTCTTCATGACTGTCTTGGTGTGTTTGGACCATTCTAGTTTGTTGGTGATGCTCTCAACCTGCTCCACTACAGCCCCGTCGATGAGAATGGGGGCGTGCTCTGTCCTCCTTTCCTGTAGTCCACAATCATCTCCTTAGTCTTGGTTACGTTGAGGGATAGGTTGTTATTCTGGCACCACCCAGCCAGGTGGGAAAGGGCAATGTGGAGTGCAATAGAGATTGCATCATCTGTGAATCTGTTTGGGCGGTCTGCAAATTGGAGTGGGTCTAGGGTTTCTGGGATAATGGTGTTGATGTGAGCCATTACCAGCCTTTCAAAGCCCTTCATGGCTAGGGACGTGAGTGCTACGGGTCTGTATTAATTTAGGCAGGTTGCCTTAGTGTTCTTGGGCACAGGGACTATGGTGGTCTGCTTGAAACATGTTGGTATTACCGACTCAATCAGGGACATGTTGAAAATGTCAGTGAAGACAGCTGCCAGTTGGTCAGCACATGCCCGGAGCACACGTCCTGGTAATCCGTCTGGCCCCGCAGCCTTGTGAATGTTGACCTGTTTAAAGGTCTTACTCACGTCAGCTATGAAGAGTGTGATCACACAGTCGTCCGGAACAGCTGATGCTCTTATGCATGCCTCAGTGTTGCTTTCCTCGAAGCAAGAATAGAAGTGATTTAGCGCGTCTGGTAGGCTCGTGTCACTGGGGAGCTCGCGGTTGTGCTTCTCTTTGTAGTCTGTAATAGTTTGCCACATAAAATGCCACATAAGATGAGCATCGGAGCCGGTGTTTTACAATTCAATCCTAGCCCTGTATTGACGCTTTGCCTGTTTGATGGTACGTCGGAGGTCATAGCAGGATTTCTTATATGCTTCCGGTTAGAGTCCCACACCTTGAAAGCGGCAGCTCTACCATTTAGCTCAGTGTCAATGTTGCCTGTAATCCATGGCTTCTGGTTGGGGCATGTGCGTACAGTCACTGTGGGCACGACGTCCTCAATGCACTTATTGATAAAGCCAGTTACTAATGTGGTGTACTCCTCAATGCCATCGGAAGAATCCCGGAACATGTTCTAGTCTGTGATAGCAACACAGTCCTGTAGTTTAGCATCTGCTTCATCTGAACACTTTTTTATAGACCGAGTCACTGGTGCTTCCTGATTTCATTTTTGCTTGTAAGCAGGAATCAGGAGGATATAATTGTGGTCAGATTTACCAAATAGAGGGCGAGGGAGAGCTTTGTATGCGTCTCTGTGTGTGGAGTACAGGTGATCTAGATTTCTTCCCCCTCTGGTTGCACATTTAACATGTTGATAGAAATTAGGTAGAACTGATTTAAGTTTCCCTGCATTAACCTGTTTGGGCTGCAGGGGCAGTATTGAGTAGCCGGATAAAAGGTGCCCATTTCAAACGGCCTCGTACTCAATTCTTGCTCGTACAATATGCATATTATTATTACTATTGGATAGAAAACACTCTCTAGTTTCTAAAACCGTTTGAATTATATCTGTGAGTAAAACAGAACTCATTTTGCAGCAAACTTCCTGACAGGAAGTGGAAAATCTGAAATCGATGCTCTCTTCTAGGGGCTGCCTATTAAAGTCCTTGATATTTATTAGTTTAGATGCACTTCATACGTCTTCCACTAGATGTCGACAAGGAGTGAGAGAAGAAATGGAGTGTGTAACTTGATCTGGGCTCGCATAATAGCTCTTGGCATGACGTGTCACCAGTTTCCTGTTTTCTGGAGAGCGCGCGAAGGGACCTGGATTTGCCTTCTGTACAGCTGTCGTTATAGACGACTAATATCTCCGGCTTTGATTTTATTTGATACATGTGACAATATCATCGTAAAGTATGTTTTTTCAATATAGTTTTATTAGATTATTGAAATTTTTTCGGGACGTTAGGCGTGTTGCGTTGTGTGCCTTTGTTCAGGAAGGAGAGCTTCGCGCTACTTTGCTAGCTTTCCGTGCTAATTGACTGGAGAAGAGGACATTCTAAATCCAAACAACGATTGTTCCCGACAAAGGACCCCTTGTACAACATTCTGATGAAAGATCATCAAAAGTAGGACCCATTTTATGACGCTATTTCATATATCTGTCGAACATGTGAAATAGTCGTTTGCGCCCAGCTTTTGGGTACTCTCTCGCCATAACGTAAACTGCATATCGTAATGAAGTTATTTTTAGAATTCTAACACGGCGATTGCATTAAGAACTAGTGTATCTATCATTTCCTATACAACATGTATTTTTTAGATATGTTTATGAATAGTAATTTGGTCAGAATATGTGTGTCAGAAAAAGTGTCAGAAAAATATCCGGACGTTGTGGGAAAAAGATGCTACGTTAGCACAACGTTAGCACAATGTATAACCACTGATTTCAGCTCTAAATATGCACATTTTCGAACAAAACATAAGTGTATGTATAACCTGATGTTATAGGACTGTCATCTGATGAAGCTTATCAAGGTTAGTCAAAAACTATATATCTTGCTGGTTTATTCGCTATCGATTACGTGCCTATTGCTATCGCTAACGTGCCTTGATGAATGAATGCGGTAGTGTGGTAGGCTATTGTAGTAAGCTAATATAATGCTATATTGTGTTTTCGCTGTAAAACACTTAAAAAATCGGAAATATTGGCTGGATTCACAAGATGTTTGTCTTTATGTCACGTTCTTTCAAAATCGAACCCAGAAGCAGACCAGGACAAGGAGAGTAGGAAGAAGGTGAGTATTTATTTACAAGTGAATGTGAATGGGTAGATATATCCAGGTGGCGTAGCGGGCAGCGGTGGTGAGTTGATGGGAGTAAATAGGTGGATCCAATGGGGTAGCAGAATCCTCCGACGACCAGGCGGGAATGGGGTAAATGATCCGGGTGAGTAACTGAAGACAAAACAAACGGAGGTAAGTTTAAGGCAAGCAATACGTAAAAAACAACAAAACAAATTCTATCCAACTTGAGGCTGATACTATGGCACAACATACTGTTCATGGCTAACGATCCGGCAGGGAATGGATGTCAGGTCCGGGCTTATGAAGAGGAGAGATGATGATCAGGACCAGGTGTGCAGATAGCTGATGGGATACAGGTGCGGGTAATCAGAACTCCCAACTGGCTACATTGCCCGGCAACCAGACAGGGTGCGTTCCAGGACGCCGGAAAAAACACTCCAGGACAGAACACAGGCAAAACACCGACTCAGGAAACGGGATTCGTGACACTTTAATTTGCTGTGCACCATCGATTTTTCAGAAATGTTTTATGATGAGTATTTAGGTATTTGACGTTGGTGTCTGTAATTATTCTGGCAGCTTTCGGTGCAATTTCTGATTGTAGCTGCAATGTAAACTATGATTTATACCTGAAATATGCACATTTTTCGAACAAAACATAGATTTATTGAATAACATGTTATAAGACTGTCATCTGATGAAGTTGTTTGTTGGTTAGTTTGGTTGGTTCTTGGTTAGTTAGGTTGGCTTTGTGCATTCCACTGAAAAAGCAGAGCGCGAAATTCCAAAAATATTTTTGAGAAATATTTAACTTTCACACATTAACAAGTCCAATACAGCAAATGAAAGGTACACATCTTGTGAATCCAGCCAACATGTCCGATTTTTAAAATGTTTTACAGCGAAAACAGCACGTATATTTATGTTAGCTCACCACCAAATACAAAAAAGGACAGACATTTCTTTCACAGCACAGGTAGCTTGCAGAAAACCAACCAAACTAACCAAGAACCAACCAAACTAACCAAGAAACAACTTCATCAGATGACAGTCTTATAACATGTTACACAATAAATCTATGTTTTGTTCGAAAAATGTGCATATTTGAGCTATAAATCAGTTTTACATTGCAGCTACCATCACATTTACCGTCACAAATAGCACCGAAGCAGCCAGAGTAATTATAGAGACCAACGTGGAATACCTAAATACTCATCATAAAACATTTCTGAAAAATGCATGGTGTACAGCAAATGAAAGACAAGCATCTTGTGAATCCAGCCAATATTTCAGATTTTTTAAGTGTTTTACAGCGAAAACACAATATAGCATTATATTAGCTTACCACAATAGCCAGAAACACAAGCCATTTACCAGCAGCAAAAGTTAGCGATCGTAACAAACCAGCAAAAGATATATAATTTTTGACTAACCTTGATAAGCTTCATCAGATGACAGTCCTATAACATCAGGTTATACATACACTTATGTTTTGTTCGAAAATGTGCATATTTAGAGCTGAAATCAGTGGTTATACATTGTGCTAACGTAGCATCTTTTTCCCAGAACGTCCGGATATTTTTCTGACACTCACATATCCTGACCAAATAACTATTCATAAACATTACTAAAAAATACATGTTGTATAGGAAATGATAGATACACTAGTTCTTAATGCAATCGCCGTGTTAGAATTCTAAAAATAACTTCATTACGACATGCAATTACGTTATGGCGAGAGAGTGCCCAAAATCTGGGCGCAAACTATTAGTAAACATGTTCCGACAGATCTATGAAATAGCATCATAAATGGGTCCTACTTTTGTTGAGCTTCCATCAGAATGTTGTACAAGGGGTCCTTTGTCGGGAACAATCGTTGTTTGGTTTTAGAATGTCCTCTTCTCCAGTCAATTAGCACGGAAAGCTAGCAAAGTGGCGCGAAGCTCTCCTTCGTGAACAAACGCAGACAAAGCAACACGCCTAACGTCCCGAAAAATGTTCAATAATCTAATAAAACTATATTGAAAAAACATACTTTACGATGATATTGTCACATTTATCAAATAAAATCAAAGCCGGAGATATTAGTCGTCTATAACGACAGCTTTTCAGAAGGCAATACCAGGTCCCTTCTCGCGCGCTCCAGAAAACAGGAAACTGGTGTCACGTCATGCCAAGAGCTTTTATTCGACCTCAGATCAAGTTATACACTCCATTTCTTCTCTCACTGCGTGTTGACATCTAGTGGAAGGCGTATGAAGTGCATGTATACTAATACATATCAAGCACATTTATAGGCAGGCCCTAGAACAGAGCCTCGATTTGATATTTTCACTTTCTGACAGGAAGTTTGCTGCAAAATGAGTTCTGTTTTACTCACAGATATAATTCAAACGGTTTTAGAAACTTGAGAGTGTTTTCTATCCAATAGTAATAATAATATGCATATTGTACAAGCAAGAATAGAGTACGAGGCCGTTTAAATTGGGCACGACTTTTCCCCAAAGTGTAAATAGCGCCCTCTATCCTCAACAGGTTAACCTGTCTAGGACTGGGGTTCCACTAGCCAACAGCCAAGGAAATTGCAGGGCGCCAAATTCAATCAACAGAAATCTCATAATTCAATTTTCTCAAACATACAAGTATTAGACACCATTTTAAAGATAAAATTCTCGTTAATCCAACCACAGTGTCCGATTTCAAAAAAGCTTTTCGGAGAAAGCACAACATATCATTATGTTAGGTCAGAAACTAGTCACAGAAAGCATACAGCGATTTTACAACCAAAGAGAGGAGTCACAAAAAGCAGAAATATTGATAAAATTAATCACTAACCTTTGATATTCTTCATCAGATGACACTCCCGGGACAACATGTTACACAATACATGTATGTTTTGTTCGATCAAGTTCATATTTATATCCAAAAACCTCAGTTTACATTTGGCTTTGCCTCCAAAACATCCCGTGAATTTGCACAGAGCCACATCAAATCACAGAAATACTCATAATAAACATTGATAAAAGATACAAGTGTTATTCACAGATTTAAAGATATACTTCTCCTTAATGCAACTGCTGTGTCAGATTTCAAAAAAACTTTACAGAAAAAGCAAACCATGCAATAATCTGAGTACGGCGCTCAGAGACCAACACAACCCAAGAAGATATCCGCCATGTTGGAGTCAACATAAGTCAGAAATAGCATTATAAATATTCACTTACCTTTGATGAACTTCGTCAGAATGCACTCCCAGGAATCCCAGTTCCACAATAAATGTTTGATTTGTTCCATAAAGTCCATCATTTAAGTCCAAATTACTCCTTTTGGTTTGCGCGTTCAGTACACAATCTACTCTCACGACGCGCGGGCAGGTCCAGGCAAAAGTTCAGACAAAAAGTAATATTACAGTCCGTAGAAACATGTCAAACGAAGTATAGAATCAATCTTTAGGATGTTTTTAACATAAATCTTCAATAATGTTCCAACCGGAGAATTCCTTTGTCTTCAGAAAAGCAATGGAACAGAGCTCGCTCTCACGTGAACGAGCATCACGAGCTCAAGGCATTCTGGCAGACCTCTGACTCATTCCCCTCTCATTTGGCCCCACTTCACAGTAGAAGCATCAAACAAGGTTCTAAAGACTGTTGACATCTAGTGGAAGCCTTATGAAGTGCAACATGACTCATATCCCACTGTATCTTCAATAGGGAAGGAGTTGAAAAACGACCAACCTCAGATTTCCCACTTCCTGTTTGGATTTCTTCTCAGGTTTTTGCCTGCCATATGAGTTCTGTTATACTCACAGACATCATTCAAACAGTTTTAGAAACTTCAGAGTGTTTTCTATCCAAAGCTACTAATAATATGCATATATTAGCAACTGGGACTGAGTAGCAGGCAGTTTACTCTGGGCATGCTTTTCATCCAAACATGAAAATGCTGCCCCCTATCCATAAAATTAAACATCCACCACTAGCACAGAGAGGTGGCTGCCTACCTCAGACTTGATATCATTGGCCACTTTAATAAAAGGAACACCAGTTACTTTAAAAATGTTTACATATCTTGCATTACTCATCTCATATGTATATACTGTATACTGTATCCTTCACTATCTATTCTTTACTATTTATTGCATCTTAGCCACTCTATCACTGCTCATCCATATATTTTATACTTATATGTTCTCATCCCATTCCTTTACTAGATTGTGTGTATTAAGTTTTGTTGTGGAACTGTTAGATACTGCTATACTGTCGGATCTAGAGGCATAAGCATTTTGCTACACTTACAATAACATCTGCTAACCATGTGTATGTGACCAATAAAATTTGATTTGATTTGAAAAAATATTATCTATTTGAGATTCTTCAAAGTAGCCATCCTTTGCCTTGATGACAATTTTGCACATTCTTGGCATTCTCTCAACCAGTGTCATGTCCAGATGTGTCCTGTCAAAATAAAGAAAAACACTTGAATGAGTGTGTGTCCAAACTTTCGACTGGTACTGTATATGTAAAGAAACGGTCAAAAGCATGGTAGCTCAGGGTGCTAAACATTAACCGTAAAATTACAGAACATTTTTGTAGAATCAAATGACGTGAAAATCTTAAATTTACATAAGAGTAAGAGTGACAAACTGTTAATTAATAGACATTCCCTGCTTAGACAGGCTAAAATTACTGATAAAAGTACGTTTTAAGATGTTTAAGATGTAAATGAACTGAAACATTTGTAGAAATGCGTTCTAAATAGCCAAATCTCTGTATATTTACAGTTTTCAACAGTAATTCTATAAAAATACACAATCAAAATACAGTCATTTCGGATTAACAAGTGACATCAATTAGGGATCATACCTTTCACCTGGATTCACCTGGTCAGTCTGTCATGGAAATAATGTTTTGTATGCCCATTGTAGGTACATTCATGCTACACACACATCACAACTGCTGCTACCAGACTTTTATTATACTGCTCAATTTATACAATTGCCCCCAATCCCCCCTTCCCCAATACATGTATACATATTGGACTATAAAATGTGCCTTCCTGTATTATACTGATGCTAAAATGTATTATTATATTATCTTGCCATTTACTTTATGTTCATATACTTATATTTTATTAGTTCTGTTGCATTGTCGAGAAGAAACCTGCAAGTAACCATTTCATTGGACAATGTATACCATGCGTATCCCGTACATACGACTAATAAAACTTGAAACTTGAGTTGAGCTGAGCTCAGACCTGGCCAGCCTGCTTGCATGAACAGCAATGTTTCCCAGCTCCATATCACCTTACATCGTCTTCACAGGGGACAAAGAGAGGCCGACATACCTCCCTCACACACGCACACGCACACACAAACACACACGAGAACAGACAGACCTGTGTGTGTCATCATTCTGTCCCTGGTCTAGGATGGCAGTAGGGGTGAGTCAGTAATGCTTTTCCCAGGCTTTCGTGTGGACCTTTATACATATCCATGTGGAATTACAGTGAGGAGTCTAGTCATCTCTATGTGGAACAGCAAAGTACCAATATAATACATCCATGAGCAGTCTAGTGTTGAGATAGTGGAGTAGTCCTAAGTCTGTGTTGTTTCCATGTCAGACCTTTCTGTAGTTTCCTTCTGCAGTCCTCTGTTTGTGTTGTGACAGTAAAGTGTATCATTCTCCTCAGACAGCAGGAAAGAGTGTCTTTCAATAAGGTAGGTGGAATGAGTGTGTTTTCAGATCTGTTGTGTCAATCTGTAAAAATGTATGAGGATGTGTGTTGTCTTTTAAAGCTGTAGTTTACTAACTGGTACAAGTGTGACCAAAACCATTGGTTTCCCATTGGTTTAATAGGAAGAGAAATCTGCTGTGCCCCTTGCTGTGTCCTGTCCTGTTCTGTACCTCTGTCACCTAATTTTATCTCTTCCACCCCAGGGGCTCCTTCTCATCCCTTTTACCACTCTGATTCCTCCTCTCTACTATCCACTTTTAAACTGTCTATCTGTTTCAATTAGTGGGAGTGCTGGCCAGGGCAGGCTGTAGAGGCAGGTTAGAGTGGCACTGAGCCACGGGTGGGAAACCTCACTCACTGTGTTCTCAGAGCACAGCACTGACAACAGAGAAGACTCTATCTCTGTGTACTTAATGTGATTGACCGTACAGGGCTATTTCACTGTAGCCGATAGAAAATTAATGTTGTCCCTCAGTTATTATTAGAACTTTTATTTTGCCTGAGATGACACTTTTTTTGTTGCCTGTTATATTTTGGCATATTCCCTTGTTATTATTATTATAAAAAATGTAAAAATCTAAATGAAAAAGAATCTGTCTTCTGAGTTTAGCAGAGCTGGTTTAAGAAAATATGATGACCAAGAACTGTAGCTAGCTAGCTAGAATGGTTCGGTCCATTTCCCTTGAACCTAGCTGTTGTATTTCAGTTAGTGCTATCCGGAATCCTTGGGACGTCCCTACTGTCCCTACCCTACCCTACCTAAACCCTAACCCTAACCTTATCCCATACCCTAACCACAACCCTTACCCATACTTTAACCATATTAAATTACAACTTCAATGTAGATGTCCCAAGGATCCCAGATAGCAAAGACCGTTGCATCAGACCTTCAGCTCCTTTCAGAGAAGCTATGCATTTTCTGCTATGCTTTATCTCTGTGATTTAAACTGGTGTGTTTGAATCACAGAGATAAACTCTATAACTAGTGAAATATGCTCCTTGTAAACTTTATTCATACATTGAGTTGGAATTAGCTTTGTTTTTTTTAGAATGTTATCTTTGTACACAAGCTATATGGAATGTTGGCTGTGAGCCTGAGCTGCTAGCTCTCATGTTGTTTTTAGCATTTATTAGCTATATAGCTAGCTAGTTATTCAGCTTAGCATGTTAGCATTTTAGCTATTACCGTTGATAAAACAAATTAGTAAAGCAGGCACTGAGGGTTTACTTCTATCCAACAGTCATGGATGCAGTTGAGACCTGAAAGCCTGTTGTTTTCTCCATGCAGGTAGGCCTACTATCTTAATTGGAGAATTACAAAGGGATTTTATATTTTATTTCATTGTATTTTATGATGTAGCTAATATACCTTGTGGTGCACTAACTGATTTAACGCCATTCTATGGTAAAGGAAGTTACTGATGAACTCCACCAATGGAGTGGAGCGGAGACCATCTATTCACCCCAAGGTCAATACTTCAATTATAAAACGCTTACCTTGTACCTATGTTTGTCCTCTGTAGTTGCGTGCCTGTCTTTGTTTGTTGAAATCCATACTTCAATAAATGTTAATCAAATACAACCACCGACCTTGGTCGAATCGATGTAGTCAGAGCTGAATTCCACAAAGCCTGGTCTCTGCTCCACTTCGTTGGTGGAGTTAATCAGAAATGGAGTGGTGTTTAGTCATCTGTGTCATTCCTACAATACGCTGCCTTTTGGACAACATAACTTTTGTGAAAAAAGTATATATTTTTTTATTTGTTTTGTACTCTATCAGAAAAAGGAAGTTTGACTTTCAGAAAAACATTTGGTAAAGCTCAGGCACTTAAATCCTAATAAATATAGGTAGATTGTTCACACATGGACAATGGTATATTTCCACCCTTTTTGGGACATACATAACTATCTGAAAGTGTTAACAATGCATACAGTTGAAGTCGGAAGTTTACATACACCTTAGCCAAATACATTTAAACTCAGTTTTTCGCAATTCCTGACATTTAATCCAAGTAAAAATTCCCTGTCTTAGGTCAGTTAGGATCACCACTTTATTTTAAGAATCTGAAATGTCAGAAGAATAGTAGAGAGAATGATTTATTTCAGTTTTTATTTCTTTCATCACATTCCCAGTGGGTCAGAAGTTATCATACACTCAATTAATATTTGGTAGCATTGCCTTTAAATTGTTTAACTTGGATCAAACGTTTCAGGTAGCCTTCCACAAGTTCCCACAATAAGTTGGGTGACTTTTGGCCCATTCCTCCTGACAAAGCTGGTGTAACCGAGTCAGGTTTGTAGGCCTCCTTGCTCGCACACGCTTTTTCAGTTCTGCCCAAACATTTTCTATGGGATTGAGTGCCCAGTTCAGGCACGGCGTTCAGCCCGGCGCCATGGCCGGATCCGGGGTCTGGGCGGGGGTTACGACCTGCACCGGAGCCGCCACCGACACTAGTCATCCCCCATTTGGTTTCAGGTTTTGTGGCCGGAGTCCGCACTTTTGGGGGGGGGGTACTGTCACGCCCTGACCATAGAGAGCCCTTGGTTCTCTATGCTCTATGGTGTAGTAGGTCAGGGCGTGACTAGGGGGTGTTCTAGTTCAATATTTCTCTGTTGGTGTTTTGTATGGTTCCCAGATCATATTTAGGTAGCCATTTTTCCCACCTGTGTTTGTGGGATATTATTTGTGTTTGTAGTTGTAGCACCATTGAGGTTACATTTCATTGCTTGTTTATTGTTTGTTTTTTAGAAGTTTCACTGCAAATAAAGATGTGGAACTCAACACACGCTGTGCCTTGGTCCTTATTACGAACGTGACAACTTTGTTGTCCTTAAGCCATTTTGCCACAACTTTGGAAGTATTCTTTGGGTCATTGTCCATTTGGAAGACCCATTTGCGACCAAGCTTTAACTTCCTGACTGATGTCTTGAGATGTTGCTTCAATATATCCACATATTTTTCCTTCCTCATGACGTCATCTATTTTGTGAACTGCACCAGTCCCTCCTGCAGCAAAGCAACCCAACATCATGATGCTGCCACCCCTTCGCTTCACGGTTGGGATGGTGTTCTTCGGCTTGTAAGCATCCCCCTTTTTCATCCAAACATAACGATGGTCATTATGGCCAAACAGTTCTATTTTTGTTTCATCTGACCAGAGGACAAAAAGTACGATCTTTGTCCCCACGTGCAGTTGCAAACCGTAGTCTGGCTTTTTTTATGGCGGATTTGGAGCAGTGGCTTCTTCCTTGCTGAGCGGCCTGTCAGGTTATGTCGATATAGGACTTGTTTTACTGTGCATATAGAGTAGTTTTGCACCTGTTTCCTCCAGCATCTTCACAAGGTCCTTTGCTGTTGATCTGGAATTGATTTGCAATTTATGCACCAAACTACGTTCATCTCTAGGAGACAGAACGTGTCTCCTTCCTGAGCGCTATGACGGCTGTGTGGTCCCATGGTGTTTATACTTGCGTACTATTGTTTGTACAGATGAACGTGGAAATTGCTCCCAAGGATGGACCAGACTTGTGGAGGTCTACATTTTTCTTTCTGGTGTCTTGGCTGATTTCTTTTGATTTTCCCATGATTTCAAGCAAAGAAGCACTGAGTTTGAAGGTAGGCCTTAAAATACATCCACGGGTACACCTCCAATTGACTAAAATGATGTCAATTAGCCTAACAGATGCATCTGAAGCCATGACATAATTTTCTGGAATTTTCCAAACTGTTTAAAGGCACAGTCATCTTAGTGTATGTAAACGTCTGACCCACTGGAATTGTGATACTGTGAAATAACCTGTCTGCAAACAATTGTTGGAAAAATGACTTGTGTCATGCACAAAGTAGATGTCCTAACCGACTTGCCAAAACTATAGTTTGTTAACAAGGAATTTGTGGAGTGGTTGAAAAACGAGTTTTAATGACTCCAACCTAAGTGTATGTAAACTTCCGACTTCAACTGTATATACACATTGCCTTGTTTTCCTATTTTATGACAGCTTAGCTGTCGTGTTAGGGTAGTAGATGCCCGCTTAGTGGAGCTCATAGGATGAATTAGATATTTGTTTACATAGCCAGCTAACAAGTTCCTTTTTTTGTCCTGCTTCTACTGATAAAATTAATTTGTAAACTGTCCCAGCTTCGTAACTAATCAGCTAACATAGGCGAACTCTGTTGTTAGTCTGTCAGGCAAGCAAGAGTTGATTGGAGGAGAGAGAGAGCGAGCGAGCGAGCGAGAGAGAGAGAGAGAGAGTGTGTGTGTGTGTGTGTGTGTGTGTGTGTGTGTGTGTGTGTGTGTGTGTGTGTGTGTGTGTGTGTGTGTGTGTGTGTGTGTGTGTGTGTGTGTGTGTGTGTGTGTGTGTGTGTGTGTGTGTGTAATGGGAGGCGTGTTAGGAAGAGATGGTTATGTGTATGGTTGAGAAAATGAAAGAAAGGAAGGAACAGAGTGTGAGAGGGAGAGAGATTATGTTCCTGTCTACAATTGTATCCTATTTGTTGCTTCTCTCTTCTCCTTCTGTTACTCTGTTCCTCTAAGTCAGTGAAAGCTAAGGAAGTGATGTGGAGAGTCAGGGACCAGCAGCAAGAGGCAGGGAGAAAAAGGAGTTAGAGATGATTGGAAGGATCGAGGATGGATGAGTGGAGTGAGAAAGGAAGAGGAGAGTGAAGGAGAGGATAGTGGAGGGAGAGGAAGAGGAGAGTAAAGAGGGGGGAGAAAAGAGTGGAGGGAAAGGACCATAAGGAAGGACAGGGAGAGGAGGATGAAGCAGAGGGAGAGGAAGAGGAAGAGGAGGGGAAGAGGTAGAGCACACCCAAGAGGGGAGCCTACATTTCCATGGTGAGTATCTGTCCCAAGTCCCACCATTCACCCTTGTACCACACAGCCTGGGCCTAAAGTGACAGTGGTAGGGGTTTTAGAGTTGTTTTTAAAGGTGGTAGGAACTTAAATCTGTTCCAGAGCTTGTAATGATTACAACAAAAATGGTCAGGGTTTACCATCTTGACCAGCTGAGGAGCTATTACAATGTTGGGCGCACAGGCAAAAAAAACCTGCAGGCGCTGGTCCCTGAAGGCATTCAAAATGCAGCTTGTGCATTCACTTTGTGATATGGCTACAGTGCCAGGAAGAGAGGAACCAAGACTGTGGCAACAGGGCGTGTGGACCGAGTTGTTACTCATTTGAAAGCAGGTGAAGTTTGAAGGGCGCACTTGTTGCATTCACTGAAGTGTCATCATAGTAGACTAATATTTCTACATTTTGTGCCAGACCTGGTCTGTACTAATCTTATTGAGAGAGGTTACCTACATTTTGAAGTAGTCTATAAATAGTTGTCTGCATTTTTACATTGTAACAGAAATAAGATTTATTGTCAATCAAATAGCCTCCTTTGTCTGGGTTTCGAAATAATTTCTGAATATTGTTCTCTGGTCACATTTTGGATATTTGTATTTGTTTATATTTAAATAAGAATATTATACTTGGTAAATTTAAAGTGAGTAATTTAGTCAAATTTACTACAATGTAAATACTCTTGGGTTTTATGTTGTATTGAGTGTTAAACGTTTTTTGATAGTGAGTGTCTTTGCACAATGGAAGACAAAATTAGTTATTCCTATTGACATGAATGTGGTGTCATTAAAGAAGAGGTTGTGGTCTTCAAAACCAAATTGTCATTTGTTCTTTGTTTTTGAGCTGTCTGCTTGTTTGAAATGTGTGAGAAAACAAGCTTTATTTGAAAAATTCTCAGTAATCTACAGCAGCATTCTAGAATTATACTGGGGTCTAAAGGGTTAAATACAGTATGCTTGTCAGCATACCAAAATTGTACAAACGATACGATACTAGGCCAAGTATCACGATACCAAGTAGTATCGCGATACCATGGTGGAAGAAAATCAGTGGCCAAGCATCCTGTTCGCCCCGTACCAAGGACAGTTGTTCACGTTTGCTAAACGTTCTCCAAAAACCTGTCACTGAAATTCACACTTCTACTCAACACAACAAATTGAATTGTACTTCACACTGTTCAGTGTATAATAGAATACTACACAGAATTGCTGATTTGCTAATATTTGCAAAGGCTTAACTGTGATTTGGCTGGAGGAATGGGAGGAAGGAATATACAGTACCTGTCAAAAGTTTGGAGACCTACTCATTCCAGGGTTTTTCTTTATTTTTTACTATTTTCTACATTGTAGAATAATACTGAAGACATAACAACTATGGAATAACACATATGGAATCATGTAGTATCCCAAAAAGTGTTAAACAAATCAAAATATATTTGATATTTTAGATACTTCTAAGTAGCCACAGTTTGCCTTGGTGACAGCTTTGCACACTCTTGGCATTCTCTCAACCAGCTTCATGAGATAGTCCCATGGAATGCATTTCAGTTAACAGGAGTGCCTTGTTAAAAGTCAACTGTTCAGAGGAGACTATGTGAATCAGGCCTTCATGGTCGAATTGCTGCAAAGAAACCACTACTAAAGGACACCAATAATAAGAAGAGACTTGCTTGGACCAAGAAACACGAGCAATGGACATTAGACCGGTGGAAATCTGTCCTTTGGTCCAAATTTGAGATTTTTGGTTCCAACCGCTGTGTCTATGTGAGACGCAGAGTAGGTGAACGGAATATCTCTGCATGTGTGGTTCCCACTGTGAAGCATGGAGGAGGAGGTGTGATTGTGTGGGGTGCTTTAATGGTGACACTGTCTGTGATTTATTCATCCCATCTGGTTTGTGCTTAGTGGGACTATCATTTGTTTTTCAACAGGACATTGACCAAACACACCTCCAGGCTGTGTAAGGGCTATTTAACCAAATCAAATCAAATCAAATGTATTTATATAGCCCTTCTTACATCAGCTGATATATCAAAGTGCTGTACAGAAACCCAGCCTAAAACCCCAAACAGCAAGCAATGCAGGTGTAGAAGCACGGTGGCTAGGAAAAACTCCCTAGAAAGGCCAAAACCTAGGAAGAAACCTAGAGAGGAATCAGGCTATGAGGGGTGGCCAGTCCTCTTCTGGCTGTGCCGGGTGGAGATTATAACAGAACATGGCCAAGATGTTCAAATGTTCATAAATGACCAGCAATGTCAAATAATAATAATCACAGTAGTTGTCGAGGGTGCAACAAGTCAGCACCTCAGGAGTAAATGTCAGTTGGCTTTTCATAGCCGATCATTGAGAGTATCTCTGCTGCTGTCTCTAGAGAGTTGAAAGCAGCAGGTCTGGGACAGGTAGCACGTCCGGTGAACAGGTCAGGGTTCCATAGCCGCAGGCAGAACAGTTGAAACTGGAGCAGCAGCACGGCCAGTTGGACTGGGGACAGCGCGGAGTCATCATGCCAGGTAGTCCTGAGGCATGGTCCTAGGGCTCAGGTCCTCCGAGAGAGAGAAAGAAAGAAAGAGAGAAAGAGAGAATTAGAGAGAGCATACTTAAATTCACACAGGACACCGGATAAGACAGGAGAAATACTCCAGATATAACAGACTGACCCTAGCCCCCCGACACACAAACTACTGCAGCATAAATACTGGAGGCTGAGACAGGAGGGGTCAGGAGACACTGTGGCCCCGTACGACTATACCCCCGGACAGGGCCAAACAGACAGGATATAACCCCACCCACTTTGCCAAAGCACAGCCCCCACACCACTAGAGGGATATCTCAAACCACCAACTTACCATCCTGAGACAAGGCCGAGTATAGCCAAGAAGGATGGAGTGTTGGAGTGCTGCAAGAAGACCTGGCCTCCACAATCACCCAACCTCAACCCAATTGATATGGTTTGGGATGAGTTGGACCACAGAGTGAAGGAAAAGTAGCCAACAAGTGCTCTGCATATGTGGGAACTCCTTCAAGACTGTTGGAAAAGCATTCCAGGTGAACATGGTTGAGAGAATGCCAAGAGTGTGCAAAGCTGTCATCAAGGCAAAGGGTGGCTACTTTGAAGAATATAAAATATAAAATACATTTGGATTTAAAAAAAAGAAATTGGTTACAGTACATGATTCCATATGTGTTATTTCATAGTTTTGATGTCTTCACTATTATTCTACAATTTAGAAAACTTTTTAAATAAAGAAAAACCCTTGAATGAGTAGGTGTGTCCAAACTTTTGGCTGGTACTGTACATGGATAAATGCTTCTCCCTCTCTGTCACAGATGCAATGGTTGCCCTTAGTTTGAAGATGTAATCCGGAGACAGGTGTTTTATGCAACAGCCTTCTGTGTGTTCTCTATTCGACTTTCTCTGCATATGTGCAATCAAACGCCAGAATTTGATCCATCTCCTTAGCTACCATTGTCACATTCCTGACCTGTTTTCCTTTGTCATGTATTTGTTTTAGTTGGTCAGGGCGTGAGTTGGGTGGGTTGGTCTAGGTTTGATTTTCTATGTTGGGATTTTGTGTTCGGCCTGGTATGATTCTCAATCAGAGACAGCTGTGAATCGTTGTCCCTGATTGAGAATCATACTAAGGCAGCCAGGGTTTCACTTGTGTTTTGTGGGTGTTTGTCTCCTGTGTCAGTGTCTGTATGTTACGCCACACGGGACTGTTTCGGTATCGTTCGTTCGTTCGTTTTGTATGTAGTCTGTTTCCTGTTCATGCGTTCTTCACGTTATATGTAAGTTCGTGTCCAGGTCTGTCTACATCGTTTATTTGTTTTGTAGTTTATCAAGTGTATTTCGTTTCGTCTTCGTCTTGTTTAATAAATCATTATGTCACATAACCACGCTGCATTTTGGTCGAATCACTACTCCTCCTCTTCGTATGAAGAGGAGGAGGAATTCCGTTACAACCATACTCTAATTCCATTGGGCGTTACACTGATTTCAAAACCCGGTCCTCCAGAAAGTGGAAAGCAACACTTTTTGCAGTTCTACTACGTAACATCTTTCAAACCAGCCATGTTAGAATGGATTACCTATACATACTGACCAGCTCATGATATAGACTGAAGCCTGCTACATGGCAGACCAATCCAAGCTCATATCTCGGCATGTCCAGCCCATCCATTATCTCAGCCAATCATGGCTAGGGGGAAGGTTCCTGTCCTTTTTCGTAGCGAAACCAACTAGGCTCGTAATTTAACCATTTTATTTGTATTTACAGATGGCATACATGTTTGTTATTAAGGCACATGAAAGTTCACATGTTCCATGTTCTGCCAAAAAATGCATTTTGATAAAAAAAAATAGTTTTACGTTCAAATGCTTCTCCTGTGAAGTAGTGACGCGCGACATACGCCTAGTTTCCTGAAATGAGTCATACAGTTGAAGTCGGAAGTTTACATACATTTAGGTTGGAGTCATTAAAACTAGTTTTTTCAACCACTCCGCTAATTTCTTGTTAACAAACTATAGTTATGGTAAGTCGGTTAGGACATCTACTTTGTGCATGACACAAGTCATTTTTCCAACAATTATTTACAGACAGATTATTTCACTTATAATTTGCTGTATCACAATTCCAGTGGGTCAGAAGTTCAAATACGCTAAGTTGACTGTGCCTTTAAACAGCTTGGAAAATTTCAGAAAATGATGTCATGGCATTAGAAACTTCTGATAGGCTAATTGACATAATTTGAGTCAATTGGAGGTGTATCTGTGGATGTATTTTAAGGCCTACCTTCAAACTCAGTGCCTCTTTGCTTGACATCATGGGAAAATCAAAAGAAATCAGCCAAGCCTGAAGGTACCACGTTCATCTGTACAAACAATGGTATGCAAGTATAAACACCATGGGACCACACAGCCGTCATACCGCTCAGGAAGGAGACGCGTTCTGTCTCCTAGAGATGAACGGACTTTGCTGCGAAAAGTGCAAATCAATCCCAGAACAACAGCAAAGGACCTTGTGAAGATGCTGGAGGAAACAGGTACAAAAGTATTTATATCCACAGTAAAACGAGTCCTATATAATCATAACCTGAAAGGCCACACAGCAAGGAAGAAGCCACTGCTCCAAAACCGCCATAAAAAAGCCAGACTACGGTTTGCAACTGCACATGGGGACAAAGGTCATACTTTTTGGAGAAATATCCTCTGGTCTGATGAAACAAAAATAGAACTGTTTGGCCATAATGACCATCGTTATGTTTGGAGGAAAAAGGGGGAGGCTTACAAGCCCAAGAACACCATCCCAACCGTGAAGCATGGGGGTGGCAGTCTTTCTGGGTAAGTCTCTAAGAGATTTGCACACCTGGATTGTACAATATTTGCCCATTATTGTTTGAAAAATTCTTCAAGCTCTGTCAAGTTGGTTGTTGATAATTTCTAGACAGCCATTTTCAAAGTCTTACCATAGATGTTCAAGACCATTTTAAGTTAAAACTGTAACCAGGCCACTCAAGAACATTCAATGTTGTCTTGGTAATCAACTCCAATGTATATTTGGCTTTGTGTTTTATGTAATTGTTTTGCTGAAATGTGAATTTGTCTCCCAGTGTATCACGACACTGGATGTGACCCAGAAGCAGACACAGGAGGCGGATGGTTCAGTTCACAGAATATTTGTTTTAACCAAGGGGCAGGCAAAGGGGCAGGTTGAGGGCAGGTAGAGGTTCATAGTCCAAGGCAGAGTCAAAAAGGTACAGAACGGCAGGTAGGCTCAGGGTCAGGGCAGGCAGAAAAGTCGGAACCGGGAAAACAAGAACTGGAGAAAATGGGAAACACGCTGGTAAGACCTGACAAAACAAGACAATCTGGCAACAGACAAACAGAAAATGCAGATATAAATACACAGGGGATAATGGGGGAAAATAGGAGACACCTGGTGGGGGGTGGAGACAAGCACAAGACAGGTTAACTTCTCTGGGATATGTGGGACGCTAACGTCCCACTTGGCCAAAAGCCAGTAAAAATGCAGAGCGCCAAATTCAAATATATTACTATAAAAATCTAACTTTCATGAAATCACACATGAAAGACACCAAATTAAAGCTACACTTGTTGTGAATCCAGCCAACATGTCTGATTTCAAAAAGGATTTACGGCGAAAGCACACCAAACGATTATGTTAGGTCAGGCCATAGCCACAGAAAAACACAGCCATTTTTTTCAGCCAAAGAGAGGAGTAACAAAAAGCAGAAATAGAGATAAAATGAATCACTAACCTTTGATGATCTTCATCAGATGACACTCATAGGACTTCATGTTACACAATACATGTATGTTTTGTTCGGTAAAGTTCATATTTATATCCAAAAATCTGAGTTTAGGCGGGACGCTACTGTCTCACTTGGCAAAAAGCCAGAGAAAATGCAGAGCGCCAAATTCAAATTAATTACTATAAAAATTACTATAAAAATCTAACTTTCATTAAATCACACATGAAAGATACCAAATTAAAGCTACACTGGTTGTGAATCCAGCCAACATGTCGAAATTCAAATAAGCTTTTCGGCGAAAGCAAACAATGCTATTATCTGAGTTAGCACCATTGTAAACAAAGAGAGATAAGCATATTTCAACCCTGCAGGTGCGACACAAAACGCAGAAATAAAAATATAATTCATGCCTTACCTTTGACGAGCTTCTGTTGTTGGCACTCCAATATGTCCAATAAACATCACAAATGGTCCTTTTGTTCGATTAATTCCGTCGATATATATCCAAGGGGTCAATTTATTTGGCGCGTTTGATCCAGAAAAACACCTGTTCCAACTCGTGAAACATGACTACAAAATATCTCAAAAGTTACCTGAAAACTTTACCAAAACATTTCAAACTACTTTTGTAATACAACTTTAGGTATTTTTTAACGTAAATAATCAATCAAATTGAAGACGGGATGATCTGTGTTCAATACAGCATTAAAACAATCTGTAGCATGCTTTCTGGTCACGCGCCTCTATCTAACAGGACACTTCAAGTGACCCTGATTCAAAATGGCTGTACTTCTTCATTACACAAAGGAAAAACCCTCAACTAATTTCTGAAGACTGTTGACATCCAGTGGAAGTGGTAGGAACTACAAGAAGGTCAATTAGAAATTTGTATTCCCAATGAAAAACAAATTGAAAAGAGAGTGACCTCAAAAAAAAAATCTGAATGGTTTGTCCTCGGGGTTTCGCCTGCTAAATAAGTTACTACTTAGTACTCACAGACATGATTCAAACAGTTTTAGAAACTTCAGAGTGTTTTCTATCCAAATCTACTAACAATATGCATATCTTATCTTCTGGGGATGAGTAGCTGGCAGTTGAATTTGGGTATGCTTTTCATCCAAAAGTGAAAATGCTGCCCCCTATCCTAGATCAGGGTGTGACAAGTGTCTGTTGGAAAGCAGATTGAACCAAGTTTTCCTTTAGGATTTTGCTTGTGCTCTATTCTGTTTCATTTGACAAATGTTTTAAATAAATCCTTAGTCCTTGCCAATGACAAGCATACCCATAAAATGATGCAGAAACCACCATGCTTGAAAATATGAAGAGTGATACTCAGTGATGTGTTGTGTTGGATTTGCCCCAAACATGCTTTGTATTCAGGACAAGAAAAGTAAAATAATGTGCCACATTTTTTGCAATATTACTTTTGTGCCTTATTGCAAACCTGACGCATGTTTTGGAATATTTTTATTCTGTACAGGCTTCCTTCTTTTCACTCTGTTATTTATGTTAGTATTGTGGAGTAACTGCAACGTTGTTGATCCATCCTCAGTTGTCTCCTATCACAGCCATTAAACTCTGTAACTTTCATAAAATCACCATTGGCCTCATGGTGAAATCCCTGAGTGGTTTCCTTCCTCTCCGTCAACTTAGGAAGGTTGCCTATATCTTTGTAGTGACTGGGTGTATTGATACACCATACAACGTTTAATTAATAACTGCACAATGCTCAAAGGGATATTCAATGTCTGCTTTTTTACCCATCTAGGTGCCCTTTGTGAACTATTGGAAAACCTCCCTGGTCTTTGTTGTTGAAAGTTATGCTTGGAATTCACTGCTCGACTGTGGGACCTTACAATTATCTGTATGTCTGGGGTACAGAGATGGGGTAGTCATTTCAAAATAATTTTAAACACTATTATTGCACACAGAGTGAGCTCATGCAACTTATTTTGTGACGTGTTGAGCACAGTTTTACTCCTGAACTTATTTAGGCTTGCCATAACAAAATGGTTGAATCTCAAAACATTTCAGCTGTTCATTTTTAATTAAGTTATAAACATTTCTAAAAACATGATTCCACTTTGGAATTATAGGGTATTGTGTGTATATCAGTGACACAAAATATACATTTTATCAATTTAAATTCAGGCTGTAACACAACAAAATGTGGAAAAAGTCAAGGGGTGTGAATACTTTCTGAAGGCTCTGTAAATTACATTTGTTTGTCCAAAACTAATCACCTATTTAATGTTTAATATGTTTGCAGCTGCACTTTTGAATACAGTTATTAAAAGTTGTTTTTATTCTAATGTCTTGCCCACTCACTAGTGATGCATTCTACATCATCAAGGTAGCAAATTATGACAATTAAGAATGATAGGACAGCCATTTGCAGTAAAAAAAAATCGGTAGATATTCTAGCGGTTAAGAGCGTTGGGCCACTAACCGAAAAGTTGCTGTTCCGAATCCCTGAGCCAACTAGGTGGGGTGTAACCTCCCTGTCCCGCTGCTCATATCAAAAAGACCCATTCTCACACCACGATTGGCCTAATGAGCTGGAATGACAGCCGGGTTCGGCGAATGGCGTGATCCCATTATCTGCATCTGGTTATGAGTGGCAGAGGAAGTGACACGGGCTGAACCATAGCAGAGGCTCCTCTGACTCCCCCTGTCTGGACTGTGTGATATGCTAATTAGCTTCAGAAAGGTAGTGAAAAAAGAGATGAGGGAGAGTGAGAACGAGAGTGGGAGAGAGGTCGGGGGAGAGACAGAGAGAGAGAGGTGGGGAGAGAGTGAGCGAGCGAGAGATAGTAATGACTCTCCCTCTCTAGTCCAGGAGATGTAGGTCTGTTAGAACAGCTTGTTAGAAGCCAGGGCACAATAAGAAGTTGTTTTCAGTGTGTTCAGTGACAACTCCACAAGGGAAAATATCAGCCATTAGCCAGAGTCAGTGTAAGATGACAAGTGAAAAACAGGAGCACAGCTTACTGACAGTGTAGTGGACCTTTTGCCACTGGACAGATTCATACAAGCACTAATGCTACCATCGACAGATCAGAGATAGGCTAGTCTATTATTTCTGCTCTAGAATCAAACATCAATGACACAAATGTCACTATGTAACCTAGAGGGAAACGGGTAGTATATCATTAGGCCTACCACCTGAATGTGGGAGTCGACAGTATAAACTCTACAGAGTATAGCACATTTCCTGCATCTTATAAAGTGTTAATTCATATTATAGAATAATGTTTTGCTAAGACCCAGACTACTATGTGTCAGGCCTAGTGGCAGAAGGATGAATAATTGGCTGTATTACCAGCTCTACCATCTCTTCCTCTTAGGCTTCCACCATGATTAGGGAAGTAATTGTACCTCGGCGTCTGACACAACCATCTATTGACACACACACACACACACACACACACACACACACACACACACACACACACACACACACACACACACACACACACACACACACACACACACACACACACTTTACTTTTAAAATTGCAACCTCAATTATCTCAGTGACTGATTTAGTGATATTGGAGCATGAAACAGGGTGTAGTTTTTATATGGCCTTCATAATCATCCAACTGCCTTATTTTCTAATTCAGCACCTGAGAAATTCATATTACATGGAATTACATGGTGTCAATCTTACCCATTCATTTGAGATAGAGGCCTCCATATCTGTTAGCATGTAACAGGATCTTCACAATATCACTCAACTTGACTTTACACCACTTTCAAGGTCTGTTAAAGAAAAAGTAGATTTTGGAGTTAGTGAACCCTAACTTTGATATTACCACTTCAATTACAGATTTACCCTTAAAGTAAAAACTAGTACTTTCTGGTAAATTAGCAGTTCAAGATTCTGTCTTTGGTTGCGTTTTATGTTATTTTACGTAATGTAATATATTTTGACATGGGGAGCTTTGACTGATTTCACTTTTAGACTATGCCTTTGGCGAGAGGAAATATTGAAAGTGGAAAATGTGGACTACGATTGCCTTACCTTCACCAAATCAGTAATCAAATCAGATGCCTCAATCTCAGTGTTTCATTTTTTATCTCACAAATCGCACATGTTTTCCGTATGTAGAAAAGATAATGGACCTATATATTTTTTTATAATATAGTCTTTGAGAACTAACAATCTGTAACGTCAGGTGAATGATGGGTGTAGAGTCAGGCGCAGAGAGAGCAAAAGTATTACGGGGACAAAACGCTTTAATGTCCACAGCATGAAACAGGAACAGGTACAAAAAGGGTGACGCCAAAACACAGGCGCAAAACAACCCACAGACCACTGTTTAAATAAAGCTGGACAGCGAAAAAACCCACAATCAAATAATCCACACACGACGTAAACATGAACACACAAAATAAGCCCGCACAAACACTAGCGGGCGAAACTAACCTAAATAGTACCCCTCCCAAAACCCCAACAAGAAACAGGTGAAAACAATTAGACAGACATAAACGAAAAGGAAAAAGGGATCGGTGGCAGCTAGTAGACCGGCGACGACGACCGCCGAGTGCCACCCGAACGGGAAGGGGAGTCACCTTCGGTAATATTCGTGACAGTACCCCCCTCCTGACGCGCGCCCCCCGCAGCGCGCCGACACCGGCCTCGGGGACGACCCCGGGGGCGAGGCGCAGGGCGATCCGGATGGAGGCGATGGAATTCCCTTAGTAGATTTGGATCCAATATATCCCCCACCGGGACCCAGCACCTCTCCTCCGGCCTGTACCCCTCCCAGTCCACGAGGTACTGCAGGCCCCTCACCCGGCGTCTGGAGTCCAGTATGGACCTTATCGTGTACGCCGGGGACCCCTCTATATCCAGAGGGAACCTCACCTTCCTGCATGGGACCAGCTACCACCGGCCTGAGGAGAGACACATGAAACGAGGGGTTAATACGATAATACGAAGGAAGTAACAATCGATAACACACCTCGTTTATTCTCCTCAGGACTTTAAATGGCCCTACACACTGCGGACCCAGCTTCCGGCAGGGCAGGCGGAGGGGCAGGTTTCGGGTCGAGAGCCAGACCCTGTCCCCCGGTGCAAACACGGGGGCCTCACTGCGGTGACGGTCAGCGCTCTTCTTCTGCTGTCCACTCGCCTGACGCAAAGACTCCTGGACGGCTCTCCAGGTCTCCTTAGAGCGCTGCACCCACTCCTCCACCGCAGGAGCTTCGGTCTGGCTCTGATGCCATGGTGCCAGAACCGGCTGGTACCCCAACACACACTCAAATGGTGACATGTTGGTAGAGGAGTGGCTTAGTGAGTTCTGGGCAATCTCTGCCCAGGGGATGTATCTTGACCACTCCCCTGGCCGGTCCTGGCAATACGACCGCAGAAACCTACCCACCTCCTGGTTCACTCTCTCCACCTGCCCATTACTCTCCGGGTGATACCCCGAGGTCAGGCTGACCGAGACCCCCAGATGTTCCATAAACGCCTTCAATACTCTGGACGTGAACTGGGGACCCCGATCAGAAACGATATCCTCGGGCACCCCGTAGTGCCGGAAGACATGGGTAAATAGTGCCTCCGCAGTCTGCAGGGCCGTAGGGAGACCGGGCAACGGGATAAGACGGCAGGACTTAGAGAACCGATCCACAACGACCAGGATAGTGGTGTTCCCCTGAGACAAGGGAAGATCAGTAAGAAAATCCACCGATAGATGGGACCACGGCCGTTGTGGAACGGGGAGGGGTTGTAATTTCCCTCGTGGCAAATGTCTAGGAGCCTTACTCTGGGCGCACACCGAACAGGAGGAGACATAGAATCGCACGTCTCTCACCAAGGTAGGCCACCAGTACTTCCCTCTAAGACTTCGCATCGTCCTTGAAATACCCGGGTGACCTGACGAGGGTAGACTATGAGCCCATCGAATCAATTGATCACGAACAGCGAGCGGCACATACCTACGACCCTCCGGGCACTGTGGAGGCGCAGGTTCCGCCCTTAGTGCCCGCTCGATGTCCGCGTCCACCTCCCATACTACCGGTGCTACCAGCTTAGCCGCCGAAATGATGGGAGTAGGATCGATGGACCGGTCATCAGTGTCGTATAGTCGGGACAGCGCGTCAGCCTTAGTATTGAGGGAACCTGGTCGATACGAAATCGTAAAACGAAATCGGGTAAAGTACATGGCCCACCTTGCCTGACGAGGATTCAGTCTCCTAGCTGATCGGATATACTCCAGATTCTGGTGGTCGGTCCAGATGAGAAAAGGGTGCTTAGCCCCCTCAAGCCA
This sequence comes from Salvelinus namaycush, assembly GCF_016432855.1. Taxonomy (NCBI): domain Eukaryota; kingdom Metazoa; phylum Chordata; class Actinopteri; order Salmoniformes; family Salmonidae; genus Salvelinus; species Salvelinus namaycush. The sequence continues at coordinate 32,471,216 of NC_052315.1, forward strand.
GTGTCTCCACACCTTCAGAGCCTTGACCATGGCCAACAACTCCCTATCCCCCACATCATAATTCCGCTCCGCTGGCCCGAGCTTCTTCGAAAAAAAGCACAGGGGCGGAGCTTCGGTGGCGTACCCGAGCGCTGGGAGAGCACAGCCCCGACCCCAGCCTCGGATGCGTCCACCTCAACTATGAACGCCAAAGAGGGGTCAGGATGCGCCAACACTGGCGCGTCGGTGAACAGCGCCTTCAAACGACAGAAAGCTCTCTCCGCCTCTGCGGACCACTGCAAGCGCACCGGGCCCCCCTTCAGCAGTGAGGTAATAGGGGCCGCCACCTGACCAAAACCCCGGATAAACCTCCGGTAGTAATTGGCAAACCCTAAGAACCGCTGCACCTCCTTTACCGTGGTCGGAGTCGGCCAATTACGCACGGCTTTTACGCGGTCATCCTCCATTACCATCCCCGAGGTGGAAATGCGATAACCCAGGAAGGAAACGGCTCGTTTGGAAAACTCACATTTCTCTGCCTTCACGTACAGGTCATGCTCCAGCAGTCGCCCAAGAACCTTGCGCACCAGAGACACATGCTCGGCGCGTGTAGCGGAGTAGATCAAGATGTCGTCAATATACACCACTACACCCTGTCCGTGCAGGTCTCTGAGAATCTCATCAACGAAGGATTGAAAGATGGCTGGAGCATTCTTCAACCCATACGGCATGACGAGGTACTCATAATGGCCAGATGTGGTACTAAACGCGGTTTTCCACTCATCTCCCTCCCGAATACGCACCAGATTATATGCGCTCCTGAGGTCCAATTTTGTGAAGAATCGCGCCCCGTGAAATGATTCCACCGCCGTAGCGATGAGAGGTAGTGGGTAACTAAAACCCACAGTGATGGAATTTAGACCTCGATAATCAATACACGGACGTAAACCACCCTCCTTTTTCTTCACAAAAAAGAAACTCGAGGAGGCGGGTGACATGGAGGGCCGAATGTACCCCTGTCCCAGAGCCTCCGTGATGTATGTCTCCATAGCCAACGTCTCCTCCTGGGACAACGGATACACGTGACTCCTGGGAAGTGCAGCGTTTACCTGGAGGTTTATCACGCAATCCCCCTGTCGATGGGGTGGTAATTGGGTCGCCTTCTTTTTACTGAAGGCGATAGCCAAATCGGCATACTCAGCAGGAATGCGCACGGTGGGAACCTGGTCTGAACTCTCCACCGTTGTCGCACCGATGGAAACTCCTAAACACCTGCCTGAACACTCATCAGACCACCCCTGGAGAGCTCCCTGTCTCCACGAAATCGTAGGATTGTGAATAGCCAGCCAGGGAATCCCTAACACCACCGGGAAAGCAGGTGAATCAATAAGGAACAGACTAATCCGCTCCTTATGATTTCCCTGCGTCATCATATCCAGAGGTATCGTGGCCTCCCTGACCAGCCCTGACCCTAATGGTCGACTATCTAAGGAGTGCACGGGGAAAGGGGGGTCTACCTTAACGAGCGGAATCCTCAACCTCTTAGCGAGTCCGCGATCAATAAAATTCCCCGCTGCGCCTGAATCGACTAGCGCCTTATGCTGGAGAGATGGGAAAAACCTTAGAAAATAGATTAACAAAAACATGTGACCAACAGGAAGCTCTGGGAGAGTGTGGTGCTGACTCACCTGAGGTGACCGAGGAGTGTTCTGCCTGCCCTCTCGAATCCCAGATGGACTCCTCCAGCATCGACCGGAAGTGTGCCCTCTCCGGCCACAATGGGTGCAGGAGGAGCCTCCTCCTCCGGTCTCCCTAGACGCAGCCCCTCCTAGCTCCATAGGAATGGGAGCGGGGGGGGCAGGAGGTGGAACTGACAGGACCCTCTCAGAACGTCCGCGAGCAGCCAGCAGATGGTCTAGCCGGATTGACATGTCGATCAGCTCATCCAAGCTGAGCGTAGCGTCCCGACAAGCCAGCTCTCTGCGGACGTCCTCCCTTAGGCTACACCTGTAGTGGTCTATCAGGGCCCTGTCGTTCCACCCTGCTCCAGCAGCCAAAGTACGGAAATCCAGCGCAAAATCCTGCGCGCTCCTCGTCCCCTGCCGGAGATGGAACAACCTCTCACCCGCCGCTCTGCCATCCGGGGGATGATCAAACACAGCCCGGAAACGGCGGGTGAACTCCAGGTAGTGACCCCTCGCTGAGTCGGGTCCATTCCATACGGCGTTGGCCCACTCCAGGGCCCTACCCGACAGGCAGGAAACGAGGACACTCACGCTCTCCTCGTCCGAGGGAGCAGGCCGAATGGTGGCCAGGTAGAGATCAAGTTGGAGTAGAAATCCCTGGCAACCGGCCGCTGCTCCATCGTACTCCCTCGGAGGCGTGATGCGCAGGACGCTGGCACCGGCTCCCGCTGGAGGAGATGGTAATGTTGCTGGTGGGAGGGTAGGTGTGGTAGTAGGGAGACCACTCCTCTCCCAACGATCCATCCTCTCCATCATCTGATCCATTGCCGAACCAATGCGATGTAGGATGGACGTATGATGCAGGACTCTCTCCTCCATCGTGGGGAGAGGGGTGGTCGCTGCTCCTGCTGACTCCATCAGTAGGTGCGGGCTTCTGTAACGTCAGGTGAATGATGGGTGTAGAGTCAGGCGCAGAGAGAGCAAAAGTATTACGGGGACAAAACGCTTTAATGTCCACAGCATGAAACAGGAACAGGTACAAAAAGGGTGACGCCAAAACACAGGCGCAAAACAACCCACAGACCACTGTTTAAATAAAGCTGGACAGCGAAAAAACCCACAATCAAATAATCCACACACGACGTAAACATGAACACACAAAATAAGCCCGCACAAACACTAGCGGGCGAAACTAACCTAAATAGTACCCCTCCCAAAACCCCAACAAGAAACAGGTGAAAACAATTAGACAGACATAAACGAAAAGGAAAAAGGGATCGGTGGCAGCTAGTAGACCGGCGACGACGACCGCCGAGTGCCACCCGAACGGGAAGGGGAGTCACCTTCGGTAATATTCGTGACACAATCACCAAAATAAAAGCTAGACAGTCAGGGAGAATTTGTAGAATTGCAGAGAATTTGCTTTAAAATCGCCAAAAAATATTCTAGCTCCATGTAGATATGTTTAGAATTACAGGAAATTGGCTTGATAATGAAACATTTCACAACACCGCCAAGATGGGGGCCTCTAAAACCTTTTTAAAAATTCAGTTGCTCCAATGGGCTGAACGCGGCCCCTGTCACGCCACCTGTCACGCCAACCACCACCTACTGTAAGCCCCTTTTTTATCCATAAAAAATGGGTCTGAACCTGACCCTGAATAAGCTGTTCTCATTTCACTCAGGGGTGAGTGAGCCTGGGGCAGCCTTGAGGGGAATCACCTGTCGTTCAAACGTGTCTGTCTGTACACACTGACAGTTGATGTCAGAAGTTTGAAATCTTCAAAGTTGAACTTGTTTTGGGGGTTGGATTGAGTAATGACAACAGGACAAATATCATTGAATATAACTAAATACACTTGGATTTTTCTACACACCAGAGATAAATCATCTGCCTACACATTTAGTTTACATTTGCAATAAATGGGTGCTGCACAGTCTGTATTTGGTACTACAATCAATCCTCTGCTGTTGTGCTGTTATTACCACTCTGAAACAAACAGAGCAATATGCACTTTGACTGAAATGCTGTGTTTTGATACTGTTAATATAACGCAGACCATGTCAGGAACAGGAAGAGTGATGCCATGTAAATTCAGCACCCACGTCGTACCCTAATCCTGTCATTTTCTCTCTCTCATTTAGATTCACTGAACCTATCAAACCTTTTATGATACTTTGTGGTTTAGCCTAGTGGTAGCTGGTCAGCATGTGTTGTGGTCATCTAATGAATGTGAAGTAGTGGTAGCTGTATAGTGAGATTTGGGGTAATACAATTCAAATCAAGTTGCATTTGTCACATGCGTCTTACCGTGAAATGCTTACTTACAAGCCCTTAACCATCAATGCAGTTAAGAAATAGAGTTGAGAAAATATTTACTAAACACACTAAAGTAAAGAAATATATATATACAGTATACAAAAGTAACACAATAAAATAACAATAACGAGGCTATATACAGAGGGTACCGGTACCGAGTCAATGTGCAGGGGTACAGGTTAGTCGAGGTAATTTGTACATGTAGGTAGGTAGGTAAAGTGACTATGCATAGATAATGTGAGTAGCAGCAGTGTAAAACAAAGGGAGGGGAGGGTGGGGGGGGTGTCAATGTCCGGGTGGCCATTTGATTAATTGTTCAGCAGTCTTATGGCTTGGGGCTAGAAGCTGTTAACGAACATGTTGGTCCTAGACTTGGCGCTCCGGTACTGCTTGCAGTGCGGTAGCAGAGAGAACAGTCTATGACTTGGGTGACTGGAGTCTTTGACAATTTTTGGGGCATTCATCTCACTCTGCCTAGTATGTAGGTCCTCGATGGCAGGAAGCTTGGCCCCAGTGATGTACTGGGCCGTACGGACTACCCTCTGTAGCGCCTTACGGTCAGATGCCGAGCAGTTGCCATACCAGGCGGCAGTGTTGGGTAGGTTAATTTCTAAATGTAATCCGTTACAGTTACTATTTACCTGTCCAAAATTGTAATCAGTAACGTAACTCAGGAAATTAATCTGATTACATTCCGTTACTTTTAGATTACTTTCCTCTTAAGAGGCATTAGAAGAAGTCAAGAATGTATGTTACCAATTGAACGACATCTATTGCAGTATGAATCAATGTGAAAGTTTACATAGCTGGTGTAACGGCAGCCTTCCTCCTCTTCACGAGAAGAGAGGGTGTAAGGGATCGGACCAACACGCAGCGTAGCCAGTGCTCAACATGTTTAATAAAACGAAACTGTGAACACTTACAACGATACAAAATAACAAAATGTGGCAAACTGATACAGCCCTATCTGGTGCAGAGAAAACACAAAGACAGGAAACAACCACCCACAAACCCCAACACAAAACAAGCCACCTATATATGATTCCCAATCAGAGACAACACAAAACACCTGCCTCTGATTGAGAACCATATTAGGCCAAACATAGAAACAGACAAACTAGACACACAACATAGAATGGCCACCCAGCTCACGTCCTGACCAACACTAAAACAAGCAAAACACACAAGAACTATGGTCAGAACGTGACAATACCCCCCTCCTGAGGTGCGGACTCCGAACGCACCCCCTAAAACTCTAGGGGAGGGTCTGGGTGGGCATCTGTCCGCGGTGGCGGCTCCAGCGCTGGACGAGGACACCACTCCACCATTGTCTTTGTCCCCCTCCTTAGCGTCCTTTGAGTGGCGACCCTCGCCGCCGACCTTGGCCTAGGAACCCTCACAAAGGGCCCCATCAGACTGAGGAGACAGCTCCGAATCGAGAGGTAGCTCAGGACAGAGAGGTAGCTCAGGACAGAGAGGTAGCTCAGGACGAATGGCAGCTCCGGACTGAATGGCAGCTCATGACTGAATGGCAGCTCATGACTGAATGGCAGCTCATGACTGGAGGGCAGCTCATGACTGGAGGGCAGCTCATGACTGGAGGGCAGCTCATGACTGGAGGGCAACTCATGACTGGAAGGCAGCTCATGACTGGAAGGCAGCTCATGACTGGAAGGCAGCTCATGACTGGAGGACAGCTCATGACTGGAGGACAGCTCATGACTGGCGGGCAGCTCATGACTGGAGGGCAGCTCATGACTGGAGGGCAGCTCATGACTGGAGGGCAGCTCATGACTGGAGGGCGGCTCATGACTGGAGGGCGGCTCATGACTGGCGGGCGGCTGATGACTGGCGGGCGGCTCCGGCAGCTCCAGACTGGCTGGCGGCTCTAGCAGCTCCTGACTGGCTGGCGGCTCTGGCAGCTCCTGATTGGCTGGCGGCTCTGGCAGCTCCTGACTGGCTGGCGGCTCTGGCAGCTCCTGACTGGCGGGCGGCTCTGGCAGCTCCTGACTGGCGGGCGGCTCTGGCAGCTCAGTCAGGAGCTGCCAGAGCCAACCAGTCAGGAGCTGCCAGAGCCGCCAACCAGTCAGGAGCTGCCAGAGCCGCCAACCAGTCAGGAGCTGCCAGAGCCGCCAGCCAGTCAGGAGCTGCCAGAGCCGCCAGCCAGTCAGGAGCTATCAGAGCTGCCCTCCAGTCATGAGCTGCCCCCCAGTCATCAGCCGCCCGCCAGTCATGAGCCGCCCTCCAGTCATGAGCTGCCCTCCAGTCATGAGCTGCCCTCCAGTCATGAGCTGCCTTCCAGTCATGAGCTGCCTTCCAGTCATGAGCTGCCCTCCAGTCATGAGCTGCCCTCCAGTCATGAGCTGCCCTCCAGTCATGAGCTGCCCTCCAGTCCGGAGCTGCACTCAGTCCGGAGCTGCCACTCAGTCCGGAGCTGCCACTCAGTCCGGAGCTGCCATTCAGTCCGGAGCTGCCACTCAGTCCGGAGCTGCCACTCAGTCCGGAGCTGCCTCTCTGTCCGGAGCTGCCATTCAGTCCGGAGCTGCCTCTCTGTCCTGAGCTACCTCTCTGTCCTAAGCTACCTCTCGGTTCGGAGCTGTCTCCTCAGTCTGATGGGGCCCTTTGTGAGGGTTCCTAGGCCAAGGTCGGCGGCGAGGGTCGCCACTCAAAGGACGCTAAGGAGGGGGACAAAGACAATGGTGGAGTGGTGTCCTCGTCCAGCGCCGGAGCCGCCACCGCGGACAGATGCCCAATCAGACCCTCCCCTAGAGTTTTAGGGGGTGCGTTCGGAGTCCGCACCTCAGGAGGGGGGTACTGTCATGTTCTGACCATAGTTCTTGTGTGTTTTGCTTGTTTTAGTGTTGGTCAGGACGTGAGCTGGGTGGGCATTCTATGTTGTGTGTCTAGTTTGTCTGTTTCTATGTTTGGCCTAATATGGTTCTCAATCAGAGGCAGGTGTTTTGTGTTGTCTCTGATTGGGAATCATATATAGGTGGCTTGTTTTGTGTTGGGGTTTGTGGGTGGTTGTTTCCTGTCTTTGTGTTTTCTCTGCACCAGATAGGGCTGTATCAGTTTGCCACATTTTGTTATTTTGTATCGTTGTAAGTGTTCACAGTTTCGTTCTATTAAACATGTTGAGCACGGGCTACGCTGCGTGTTGGTCCGATCCCTGTTACACCCTCTCTTCTCGTGAAGAGGAGGAAGGCTGCCGTTACACCAGCTATGTAAACTTTCACATTGATTCATACTGCAATAGATGTCGTTGTAACGGGTGTCTAGATCTTCCTCCTCCTCGGACGAGGAGAGGAGAGAAGGATCGGAGGACCAAAATGCAGCGGGTTGTGAATACATAATGATTTATTAAAGTAAACGACGAAACACGAAAACAAACACTTGGAAGGATTACAAAATAACAAAACCGAACGTAGACTGACCTAACCATGAGAACTTACATATAACACGAAGAACGTAGGAACAGGAACAGACTATAACAAACGAACGAACAAACGCTACAGTCCCGTGTGGTGCGCAGACACAGACACGGAAGACAATCACCCACAAACAAACAGTGTGAACAGCCAACCTATATATGGTTCTCAATCAGAGGAAAACGTCAAACACCTGTCTCTGATTGAGAACCATATAAGGCTAATTACAAGTGACCTAAACAAGAAACACAAAACATAGAATGCCCACCCCAACTCACGCCCTGACCAACTAAACACATACAAAAATAACATAAAACAGGTCAGGAACGTGACAGTCGTTCAATTGGTAACATACATTCTTGACTTCTTCTAATGCCTCTTAAGAGGAAAGTAATCTAAAAGTAACGGAATGTAATCAGATTAATTTCCTGAGTTACGTTACTGATTACAATTTTGGACAGGTAAATAGTAACTGTAACGGATTACATTTAGAAATTAACCTACCCAACACTGCCGCCTGGTATGGCAACTGCTCGGCATCTGACCGTAAGGCGCTACAGAGGGTAGTCCGTACGGCCCAGTACATCACTGGGGCCAAGCTTCCTGCCATCGAGGACCTACATACTAGGCAGAGTGAGATGAATGCCCCAAAAATTGTCAAAGACTCCAGTCACCCAAGTCATAGACTGTTCTCTCTGCTACCGCACTGCAAGCAGTACCGGAGCGCCAAGTCTAGGACCAACATGCTCGTTAACAGCTTCTAGCCCCAAGCCATAAGACTGCTGAACAATTAATCAAATGGCCACCCGGACATTGACACCCCCCCACCCTCCCCTCCCTTTGTTTTACACTGCTTCTACTCACATTATCTATGCATAGTCACTTTACCTACCTACCTACATGTACAAATTACCTCGACTAACCTGTACCCCTGCACATTGACTCGGTACCGGTACCCTCTGTATATAGCCTCGTTATTGTTATTTTATTGTGTTACTTTTGTATACTGTATATATATATTTCTTTACTTTAGTGTGTTTAGTAAATATTTTCTCAACTCTATTTCTTAACTGCATTGATGGTTAAGGGCTTGTAAGTAAGCATTTCACGGTAAGACGCATGTGACAAATGCAACTTGATTTGAATTGTATTACCCCAAATCTCACTATACAGCTACCACTACTTCACATTCATTAGATGACCACAACACATGCTGACCAGCTACCACTAGGCTAAACCACAAAGTATCATAAAAGGTTTGATAGGTTCAGTGAATCTAAATGAGAGAGAGAAAATGACAGGATTAGGGTACGACGTGGGTGCTGAATTTACATGGCATCACTCTTCCTGTTCCTGACATGGTCTGCGTTATATTAACAGTATCAAAACACAGCATTTCAGTCAAAGTGCATATTGCTCTGTTTGTTTCAGAGTGGTAATAACAGCACAACAGCAGAGGATTGATTGTAGTACCAAATACAGACTGTGCAGCACCCATTTATTGCAAATGTAAACTAAATGTGTAGGCAGAAGATTTATCTCTGGTGTGTAGAAAAATCCAAGTGTATTTAGTTATATTCAATGATATTTGTCCTGTTGTCATTACTCAATCCAACCCCCAAAACAAGTTCAACTTTGAAGATTTCAAACTTCTGACATCAACTGTCAGTGTGTACAGAGAGACACGTTTGAACGACAGGTGATTCCCCTCAAGGCTGCCCCAGGCTCACTCACCCCTGAGTGAAATGAGAACAGCTTATTCAGGGTCAGGTTCAGACCCATTTTTTATGGATAAAAAAGGGGCTTACAGTAGGTGGTGGTTGGCGTGACAGGTGGCGTAACAGGGGCCGCGTTCAGCCCATTGGAGCAACTGAATTTTTAAAAAGGTTTTAGAGGCCCCCACCTTGGCGGTGTTGTGAAATGTTTCATTATCAAGCCAATTTCCTGTAATTCTAAACATATCTACATGGAGCTAGAATATTTTTTGGCGATTTTAAAGCAAATTCTCTGCAATTCTACAAATTCTCCCTGACTGTCTAGCTTTTATTTTGGTGATTGTTAGTTCTCAAAGACTATATTATAAAAAAATATATAGGTCCATTATCTTTTCTACATACGGAAAACATGTGCGGTTTGTGGGATAAAAAATGAAACACTGAGATTGAGGCGTCTGATTTGATTACTGATTTGGTGAAGGTAAGTGTTCACGTTTATCGTCTGTATTAAATATGCTGAGCCCAAACTACGCTGCGTCTTGGTCCGATCCCTGCTACACCTCAGTCGAAGAGGAGGAAGGCTGCCGTTACAGCCCTACTCTGTTGTTTATGATTTTGTTGTCATGGAGGTCTGATTGGGCTCATTGATTCGAGTTCAAAAATAGATGCTGCGCTCAAGGAATGGCATGCTTTGAGCACTACTGAAAAGTGCCATTTACATTTGAAAAATGTATACCATATGCTGAATTTGCTATAGGCCTATGGTTTACCTTTTTGTTGGTGACACTTTGATATGTTGATAATATGCAGCTGTTTAAAGGGCAAATCCACAGATGAAACAATAACGAAACAATAACAAAACTGAGGGATGGGCCTGGAGAAATGTAACCACTCTCAGATTAATAGACAGAGCTATGGATGCAAGGACTGACCATCTATGATATGAAAGTTATTGTTTTAACCATGTTATGAGGCTATACAGTGTTTGTTTACATTCACAATGTTCACAAACATTGGCGAAAAACAAGTTTATATTTTGGGTTCCCATGGAGTGTGACAGTTGAACTAAACTCATGAGGAATTTATAAGTCAAATTCTTCATGAATCAATGGATATATATATAATATATATAACACATTTATAAGTAAAAAAATAAATGTAGCAACTACAGATTGCCCTTTTAAGTCTATCATAAGTGTGCAAATTTGAGCATGTGTCCATTAGGCCTATGGATTTATTTTATTTTTATCAGCATGAATTAGATTGAGCAATAAAAGCCCCACTTTTATTCCATAGGCTGGGATCCGCACTATGCAGCTGTTGCAAGAGCACGTTTTTCACTGGCTGTCCACTGGTTTCAAAAACAATGATTGATAGGCAGCTTAAACTTTGTGAACTCAACCATTATTGGGTTCAAATACACAGTTAGATTTGTGAACAGCCATCCACAACAACCACAATCCGTAAGGCGCAAATAGCTAAATGAGAGCGCAGCAGTGTGATTCCATCAGTGCGCTATGTAAATATCAATAAGTGATATCCGTATTGCTGTAGATTACACCACTGCTGTTATCCTTACTTCCAAGCATTTATTCGAGTTGGATAATCTTTGGATACCGACAGCAGTTGCACCATTGGAACACATAGCTTGGACTGTAGCCTACAAAAGCCTTTTCCTGCTCTTTTCCCATGATCCATCAAACACATTTGGTGTGTCATCATTGTGGTCTCAGACTTGTGGTCAGACTCGCTCAGGTGGAACAAATTTAAACTTGCAATTTTGAATGTCATTGAGAAAACAGAGAAGTGTCAGATTTTTTTTTCTCGGAAACATCCTTTCTGAATTTAAAAGTAATCCTCAAAGTAATCATCTAGTTTTTCAAAATGATCAGTAATCTGATTACAATATTTTTACTGGTAACGTAATGGATTACAGTTACCGGGTTTTGTAATCCCTTACATGTAACCCTGCCAGGCGGTGATGCAACCGATCAGGATGCTCTTGATGGTGCAGCTGTAGAACTTTTTCCTGTAGTCCACGATCAGCTCCTTTGTCTTGCTCACATTGCTCTGTACTGTGGTATTAGTGGTTAGCATATTAGCATTTTTTGTAGATGTTAACCCTGAAGATGCTCTGTTTAGGCCCAGTTTACACTGCACACATTTGACATGAGCATTGATTCATGTTACACATTTAGCTCAGTGTTTTATTAAAGCCAATCTCTATTACTTACATTGTAAAATTGATGATTGCATTGACTGTGTGTATTCAATATTTCACATAATCCTCGGGCTTGATCCGATAGCTTGTAATTGATTCCTTTGTTCTCACCTAAGGATTATATACATTCAGATCAAGGGTTTTAATAGGTTTCAGGAGTCAATTTGTAGTTCAGTGAAACCCAGTGCAACTCTGTCCTCCATTTGATCTTTAGTTAATCCCAGGGGGAGGTATCAGGCCTTTTTTAAGATGGCCACCAGTGGCTCAGTTATGGACTTCCTCTGGGTAGGGTCTGTTCTGTTCTACACCAGACCCAGCTGTTGTCATGGTGATTGAACACAATGTTTTCTATCAAGAACTTTGTCTGCACAGAGTGTGCGTGTGCATGTGTGCATGCACGTGTCTGTGTACTTCTGTGTTTCTGTTCGGCACATTGGCATTGGGACTCGATTGAGAAAAGCTCTTCCAAAATGTTGGCATGTGACTTTAAATAAATAATTGTCATCAGAGAAAGATTGTGCGTCTAGATTTCTTCTCTAAATCCCTTGAGAATAGACCACGAGTGGGAATACTGTGTACCTAGGCTTCAGTCCTTTGGGTCCATGTTTTCCATCCATATTTTCCTTGATGAGAACACAATCTTTCTTCATGAATTGCTTACTAAACACTTTAAATTTGAAGGGAGGTAACTTGCCAGTCATCACACAACATTTTAATATCTGAATACTGGAGGTATGAAAGGAAGTGTAATCTTCAAAATATAGTTAGCTTGCTAGTTAGTTAGATAGTTACAACAAGTAAATATGTTGCTAGCTAGCAGTAGTAGATAGCTTTATCACAAGCTAGCATGTCCTTCTGGGACAAGGAGCGTTTCAAGTAATAATTTTAAGAATACAAAAATCCTTTGCTGTGACAATGGTCTATTCAGTTCTCCTGTGTCCTGCTCCCAGAGATTAACCAAATGCTATTCACCAAGCATGGACTGATTCACTGACCTGTGAGTAGAACCATCCTACTGCAGTTTGAACGAGCCTTGCCATCATTATTTAGACATTGAGACCACAAAATGGTATGCTTTTTTCCTGTTGTCTTTTCTTTGTGGGTTTTGTCGTATACAGTCTAATGTATTTTAGAGCTGAAGAACACCAACTACAGATACAAGTGCTTGGTTGAGCATCTTGAAGACTAAATTATATGTAGAATCAGTTTAACAGGTGGCAAACATATTATTTTACTATTGTAACATGCAGTGGGGAGAATTCCAAATGCTCCTAAAAGGAAGGGGGAATGCTGAAGCATGTGTTAATGACAGTTCTACAGTCTCCATCAGAGGCCCAGGCGTTTGGCATAGATGGTAAAGCTCTCACTTCTGGACTGCAACATTGTAAGATTGTGACCTCCACGGCACTTGATATACATTGAGTGTACAAAACATTAAGAACACCTGCTCTTTCCATGATATAGACTGACCAGGTGAATCCAGGTGAAAGCAATGATCCCGTATTGATGTTGCATGTTAAATTCACTTCAATCAGTGTAGATGAAGGGGAGGAGGGAGACAGATTAAAGAAGGATTTTTAAGCCATGGGACAATTGAGACATGGATTATTGCATGTGTGCCATTCAAAGGGTGAATGGGCAAGACAAAAGATTGAAGTGCATTTAACGGAGTATGCTAGTAACGCTGCTGGGTTTTTCATGCTCAACAGTTTCCTGTGTGTATCAAGAATGGTCCACCACCCAAAGGACATCCAGCCAACTTTACACAACTGTGGGAAGCATTGGAGTCAACATGGACCATCATTCCTGTGGAACGCTTTCGATACCTTGTAGAGTCCATGCCCTGACAAATTGAGGCTGTTCTGACGGCAAAAGGCGGTGCTACTCAATAACAGGAAGTTGTTCCTAATGTTTTTTACACTCAGACATTGATTGATTGGTAGTTTACACTATATTTAGATACTTCAAATACTGCCTAAGACACCTTTGATATTTGTCTCCGTACTCAATAAATGGTAAAACACTTTGTGATGGTGTTCTTTGTTCGAATGCATATGCATAAAACGTACATTATGGAAAACATGTCTCACACTCATAGTTAGTAGAATAATTAATGGATTGGCAAGTTTGGCACCAACTTTTAGGTTAGTAGGAGAGTTTATTATTTAAACCACCGAAAAATACTCACATTCACTGAACATTTAGTATTTGAAACTTAAACATTCCATTTCCCAAATGCTTTTTCCATAATCCTAAAGGCTCTTTATCATTCTCCATGCCATATATGCAAGCTCACCATGGTATTGGGCAGCTGCTATTTGAGAAATCAAACTCTGGCTATCTTATGTATGCATATGCAGCTATTATTTTTAAACCTCCATTCTAGCATACATGACACATCTTTCTATCTACATGCTTTTATTTGTGTTTCTATGCAAAGTATTTAATTAAATGTTTCTTTAAGCCTGCAGCTAGTTACTTGAAATGAGACATACAGTATGATCATGCCAAAACCTTATTCAAAAATGGTATTCACTGAAGAGAGATACCTAATGAAAAACAAATTGACATTTTCAGTAGCTGGCTAGGCTAGTCAAACTGTAACATTGGCTAGCTTTCAATAAATTGTCTAAATGGTCAACGGAGTTACCTCTTCATAAGATCAAGACAATTGGTATTGCATTCCATGCTGCATATTTCAAGTGCGCTCGAAAACAGATATGTATCTTATTTCAGATTTTGGGAGTAAGCTATATATGTTCCTCTTCATCAGACAGCAGCTTGTGTTTTCACAAGAGGCTGTGTTTGCATCGTAGATAGAAGCATTGGCTGCCTTTATCCCGAGGGGTATGTATGGGAGTTCTGATTGGTTCCAAGTTGAGCAATTCGGCAAATATGCTTGAGCAGTGTTGAAATATACTATTATGAGAAAAAGGTGCCAACACATTTTATAGTCATAGAAATGTTTTACTGTTATATACAAAATATCTGCACCACCCTCGACGGGGATCGATCAACTTCACGATTTTTCAGATTCGACCCACCACTTATTCCCAGTTTCCGATTTCCCACGAGCATGTGAAGCCAGCAACAGTCTCAAGTCGAGAGTTTCTTGTACCACAAAAGCTTGTCAAGTTCTTGACAATCTTAGGTAATGTGTTGTTTCATGATCACAAACCCCCTCTGATCCCAGCAGGGTTCCACTCTTAGGTACCAGCCCCAGTATAATAACAGGGAATTGCAGAAACCGTAATGGAGGTTTTGAGCCGTCAAAGAGCTGATGGAGCAGCCAGTCGCAGGGTTAACCTGCTAGTTTGCATGCAAAGAGAAGTCAATAGCTGCACTGCGGTGAGGCTGGGAGCAGAATGGCCCAGCCTGACATTGACTGAGGAGTTGCTATTTACATGCTGGAGAGAACAGGAGGAAAAGGTTCCTGTCTGTATCTCTGCATGCAGAAGATGATTGTCTTCTGCATGCAGACAGAGACAGACAAACAGATATACAGGCAGGCAGACAGACACACACAGATCATACATAGACAAAAGCTTCTCAATTTTATCTAACCATGGGGGGCAGATATAAAGGCATGGTTGTTACAGTTTCAATATGAACAATATCAACAATTCCTTAGCGTCACGAATGGAAAATAACGACGAAGATAATGCATTTTAGATTACCCTCCAATCCCCTCTATACAAGTTAATGGAACTACTGATTGAATTTTTGTTTAATTTTAATATAAGAACACTCTCGTCCTAATGACCAAGATGCTGTTGCTGCAAGGCTCAGGCTTTGTCTTTGAAGTTTAGGCTGTCCCTCTTAAACAGTTTTGGAAAACTTTTCAATGAAACATCTTGAAAACATTTATTTTCCTACAATGTGTTCTCTTAGTACGCTGTCTCTGTATTCGGCTGACACTGTAAAGCTGTGATTCTGCTGTAAACCACAAAACAAAGAAAGCATAGCAAATCATAACTGCAGTAACACCGACGACCTTCTAGTCAGGTTAGCAGAATAATGGAGCGAGGGAGATAGAAATCTGAGAAACCTCTAAGTTGGTGTGTGTTTGTGTGGATCGATGAAGATACTGTACATAGCCCCCTCCCGTCTTTGTTTAGCACGGAGGGGCAGACCTTGCCAATTTGTGAGAATGTGCACGTTTTTGTGTGAACATCTGATTATGTTCAAAACCAGTGGAGGCTCCTCAGAGGAGGAAGGGGAGGACCATCCTCCTCAGTGAATTTCCCAAAAATTACAACTATAAAACATTTAAAAAGTTATTGTTTTTAGATAAAACTATACAAAATATAATCACGTCACCAAATAATTAATTAAAACACACTATTTTGCAAAGAATATTTGAGTATCATGTGGTAGCCTTAACATATCGCTGTTGCATTGAACTTGGGTGAATGGAACATGAATGAGAGTCATCCAACATGCTGTAATAGAAATAAGGCCATGCTCATGAAAAAAGAAATCATCCTCCTTCATCTTAAACAGCACTGACCGCCACTGTTCAAAACACCATTTAATCCATACATTTTCACTGTCTGATATGAGCTAATGTTGTATCCACTGTGCTAATCTTTAACGTGGGCAACAGAAACACACAGTGGTCCCAGTGGCTCCTGCCATAGCCCTTTCTTCATATCTCTAAAGCTCTCTAGTATAGTTAACAGTGTTGTGTCACTGGGGAGGCCGCACAGCCTGTCACTGTGTGCGCGTGTGCTATTGAAAGGGCCAAAGTAATTGGTCCATCTGCAATGTGTTTGTCCCTCCTGCCTCTGGCTGCTGGTGAGTCCCCAACACAGGCATCAGCAGCACAGGGGGTTGGTGGCACCTTAATTGGGGAGAACGGGCTCGTGGTAATGACTGGATCGGAATCAGTGGAATGGTATAACATCTATCAAACACATGGTTTGATGCCATTCCATTTGCTCTGTTCCGGCCATTATTATGAGCCTTTCTCCCTTCAGCAGCCTCCTGTGCTCTGCAGTGGCATTAATATTCAGTGAGAGAAGCAGGTGATGCGTCACACACAGGCACACACACAGAGACAGTCTGCGTAGCCCAATATCCTGAAGCTTAATTAGAAACAGTATTGGTCAGACAAAACATTGGAGAAATATAGAGGAGATGATTCACCTTGACTGACTGACCGGGCCAGGCACAGAGGGCTGTGTTATCATGATACACACACCTCATTAGAATTTTTGTGAAATCATGCATTGATGTCATCTCTTTATGACATTCATTAAATGTGTTCATATGAGTTCATCCTGGCCTGTCTGTGTGTGTGTTTGCGTCAATCAGTTTGGTTGTATCAAGTTGACATCTGTTCTGTAATGGCTTGGGACTGTGGTGAATGTGTGAACTAACCATAAACTCCACTAAACATACACAGAGTTTGCACTTACCAATGTGCAGTTGTGCAGATATCTTAAAGGGGGGCTGGACTTACTGATTAGGCCTTAACCCTCCTGTTGTATTCGTTTCATGTTAATTAATTCTGTGTTCCCGGTCCAAAATGACTGCCCCAATATAGCTGATTATGAATCCATAATAATACATATATTATCACCTAATGTTGTGTTAGATCTTTTTATCAACTTAAGTTCTTGTGAACATTACAAGTTTTGAACTTCTATTTGCTATTTATGGCCTGTAGGCCTTATTGACCTGAGCTCATACAACTCGTTTTTGAGTTAAAAAAAAGCATAATATATGGATTATTTTGACCTTAACAAATACTCAGATTAAACAAATTGTGCAATTTATCACAGACTACTTTGTGTCAAAGTTTAACAAGGACTCTCTCCTCCTCACCAGTGTCATGATCAAAGATATGATCAAGAACCTCACATAGAGTATATCATTTGGTCATTGTGCTGCCACAGAATGAATTGTGAGCAAGGCCTCAAAAAAACTTTATATACCAGAGCTGCGAGAAAGGTTCTATATATTATTGAAACAATATTGCGTTTTTTGTTGTTGTTGTGAGAATGCCAACAGGTGTGGTTCCCGTGGGGGAAAGATTGTATTGGTGAAAGGTTCCCGTGGGGGTTGCCATGGAAGCCAAGAAGGGGAGTGAGGTGTGTGTGTGCTCAAACACACATGCATGTGGGGGTCTGGGAGAGGAAATGTGTCCTTCTGATGAATGGACATGTGCCTGAACTCAATTTTATACACTAATTGTAGTCTCACCCATTCATTTCTAAGGACCGGTCATTTTTGACCGGGAACACCACAAGTGTACAAAAGTTAAATAAAACACTCAAAATGTTATGAAAATCATCAAAATGTATTTTGTGTGTTCAGATGCCCTGTGTGGACAAAGTCATGGAACCTTATGACAATCAGATTAAATGAACTACATTTTTCAGAGACAAAACTTGTAAATAGGTCCAATTCAACCGGAACACAGCAGGAGGGTTAAGGCAAAAAAAGTTGAATCATATAATGTAAAGACATGTTAAAACTTCTTGTCAATAGGGGGTGCTGTTAGCACTTTGTAATAATTACGTTCCCAAATTAAACTGCCTCGTACTCAATTCTTGCTCGTACAATATGCATATTATTATTACTATTGGATAGAAAACACTCTCTAGTTTCTAAAACCGTTTGAATTATATCTGTGAGTGAAACAGAACTGGACTTAGAGCAATTTTCCTATGTGGATGTGAGAATGCAAAATTTTGCTGGCTGTTCTCAGATCTGTTTATAAATCTGCCTGTCTTCTATTGGTTGAGATGCACTGCATACGCCTTCCCCTGGTTGTTAGCGAATAGTGAGACTTGAAATGGAGTCTCTAGGCAGATCTGAAAGGTTATAAATGGCTTGGGAAGAAAAGTACTGGTCTTTTCCCTCTTCGCTCTGGCGCAGGAAGGAGCTTGGCATATCGTACTAGAACCTTCGGTTATAACTCTTAGAAATATCCGGCTGTGTTTTTATTCGATATAGGTGTTAAAGACATCATAATGTTGTTATTTTAAACCGAATTATATCAGTTTATGTCAGTATATTGCGATTTTCGGATATTTATTAGTGTTGCGTTCTAGGGAGTTGGTGATGTCTGGACCACATGGCTAATGTTTACTGCTAATTGCAACGTTGAAGAGGACATTCTACAACCGAGCAACGATTCTTTTGGACAAAGGACACCTTTCCCAAGATTCTGATGGGAGTTCATCAAAAAGTAAGAACTATTTATGCTGATAATTCGTTGTTCTGTTGAAAAATGTTAAATGCATAAGCCGCCATTAATTTCAGTGTAGCCTCGCTTTAACGCACGCTGTATGTTGTAGTAACGTTAATTTTAAAAATGTAACACAGCGATTGCATTAAGAACTAATTTGTCTTTCATTTGCTGTCCAACCTGTATTTTTTAGTCAAGTTTATTATTATTTATTGATTAGAATAGGTGCCTCTCCAAAGATTTCTCCCGACATTTTCTGGGCAGCTTGGCAACTTTTCTCATTGTATAACCACGATTTGTGCCGCTAAATATGCACATTTTCGAACAAACTCTATATGCATTGTGTAATATGATGTTATAGGACTGTCATCTGAAGAATTCTGAGAAGGTTAGTGAAAAAATTAATATATTTTGGTGGTTTATACGTTATCGCTATTTTTGGCTTGAATCAATGCTGTTGTGATGTTTGCTATTGTGGTAAGCTAATATAACGCTATATTGTGTTTTCGCTGTAAAACACTTAGAAAATCTGAAATATTGTCTGGATTCACAAGATCTGTGTCTTTCATTTGCTGTACGCTGTGTATTTTTAAGAAATGTTTTATGATGAGTAATTATGTAATACACGATGGTCTCTGTAGTTATTCTAGTTGCTTTGGTGAGAGTTGTGATGGTGGCTGCAATGGTAAACTATGATTTATACCTGAAATATGCACATTTTTCTAACAAAACATATGCTATACAATAAATATGTTATCAGACTGTCATCTGATGAAGTTGTTTCTTGGTTAGTGGCTATTTATATCTTTATTTGGTCGAATTTGTGATAGCTACTGATGGAGTAAAAAAATGGTGGAGTAAAAAAGTGGTGTCTTTTGCTAACGTGGTTAGCTAATAGATTTACATATTGTGTCTTCCCTGTAAAACATTTAAAAAATCAGAAATGATGGCTGGATTCACAAGATGTGTATCTTTCATCTGGTGTCTTGGACTTGTGATTTAATGATATTTAGATGCTAGTATTTACTTGTGACGCTATGCTAGGCTATGCTAGTCAGCTTTTTTACTGATGGGGGTGCTCCCGGATCCGGGTTTGGGAGGAATTAGAGGTTAACATGGAAACGGTATCAACTGCGAGTTGAATGCCCGGTCCTCAGTCAGCTGTCCTACAACTCAATAATATAAAACTGGCTAGTTTTGTCTGGTCTCTCCTTATGTCCGATGTTAGATCTTTCCTGTGGGACAAATCCCAGAACTACTAATATCCCTACAGGAGTAGGCTATATGTTGACATTGCACAAACATCGCCAAGCTTGAGTGTACTATCAACTTAAAATTGACGTTTGTGTTCGTGTTACAAGGACAAAAACATTTTCTTCTGTAAATATCATATTGATGTGCTTATAAAGACAGTATGCCTACAGTTTACTTAGCAAATAAAACAAGAACTAGAATGGCATTCTATTTCTTTAGTCTGTTTTGCCAAATCTAAGGATTTTGGCCCATGGGTCCAGCAGGCAGAGTTCCATAACAACAGGCATATGTGAGTTGCAGGAGGATGGCACTTTGCTCATACCACTCTGTAGGCTACTGACCAATTCAAAGCTTCCTCCAGGGGGAAGCTTTGAATCTGCCAGTAGCCTACAGAGTAATATGAGAAGAGTGCAATTGCTGCACTTATGTAGTAGGTATTCTAAACAAAGTGCTTTGATAACTTTCAAGTGTAACAGTTCCATGTACAATAAAGCATCCTTCACATAATACTGTAGAAGCAGAGTTCTGTTAATATAACAATTGGCAAATATTACACTTGTCTTTCATGCACTATTGTCATTCACAGCCAATACAGATACTGTACCGATAAGCATTTTGTCTGGTGGTGCTGGCGCTACCTTGCCAAACATGTCAGTTGTCATACCTTCCTGTATGGTGTCCCATATGCTAATTTCATTTCGTAGGATAGACTGAGGCAAAGTCATTCATATTTATGAGTTACGTTGGGTGATTGGTTGAGCCTTCTTGTGTGTGTGACATCACAGAAATGAGTAGGCTATATCGTAGTGTATAGTACGTGGACACGGATCTCGAGAAAGCATTTCTGTATGGACCTCGAGTCCAATGGCGGTGAGCTTTACACCACTCCAGCCAATACTTGGCATTGCGCATGGTGATCTTAGGCTTGTGTGCGGTTGCTCGGCCATGGAAACCCATTTCATGAAGCTCTCGACGAACAGTTATTTTGCTGACGTTGCTTCCAGAGGCAGTTTGAACTCGGTAGTGAGTGCTGCAACTGAGGACAGATGATTTTTACGCGCTTCAGCACTCGGCGGTCCCGTTCTGTGAGCTTGTGTGGCCTACCACTTCGCGACTGTGCAGTTGTTGCTCCTAGACGTTTCCATTTCACAAAACCAGCACTTACAGTTGACCAGGGCAGCTATAGCAGGGCAAAAATTGAATTGTATGAACTGACTTGTTGGAATGGTGCATCCTATGACGGTGCCACTTTGAAAGTCACTGAGCTCTTCAGTAAGGTCATTATACTGCCAATGTTTGTCTATGGAGATGGCTGTGTGCTCGATTTTATACAATTGTCAGCAACGGAAATAGCCGAATCTACTAATGTGAAGAGGTGTCCATGTACTTTGTATATACAGTTGAAGTCTGACGTTTACATACACCTTAGCCAAATATATTTAACTTCTTATGGCTGCAGGGGCAGTATTGAGTAGCTTGGATGAAAGGTGCACAGAGGTACCAATAGTAAACTGCCTGCTCCTCAGTCCCAGTTTCTAATATATGCATATTATTATTCATATTCGATAGAAAACACTCTGAAGTTTCTAAAACTGTTTGAATTATGTCTGTGAGTATAACATAACTCATATGGCAGGCAAAAACCTGAGAAGTTCCACTTCCTGTTTGAATTGTTTCTGAGGTGGCAGATTTTCAACCAAGCTCTCATTGAAATTACAGCGAGATATTGATGAGTTTTAACTTCCTACGGCTTCCACTAGATGTCAATAGAACTTTGTCTGATGACTCTAATGAGAAGGGGGGCCGAAGGAGACAGGAATTAGTAATCACTGCCATGAGGTGACCACGCATTGAACACGCGCCTTCACATGAGGAGGACCTCCGTTCCACCGCTCTTCTGAAGTCAATCTACGTTATTCAAGATGTATGTTAACAACATTCTAAAGATTGATTCAGTACATCGTTTGACATGTTTCTACTGACTGTTACGGAACTTTTGGACATTTCGTCACGTTATAGTGGACGCGCTTTGTGACTTTGGAATTGTTTACCAAAAGCGCTAACCAAAGTAGCTAATTGGACATAAATAACGGACATTATTGAACAAATCAAGCATTTATTGTGGACCTGGGATTCCTAGGACTGCATTCTGATGAAGTTCATCAAAGGTAAGGAAACATTTATCATGTATTTTCTGGTTTCTGTTGACCCCAACATGGCGGATAATTTGACTATTGTTTTGAGCTCCGTCTCAGATTATTGCATGATTTGCTTTTTCCGTAAAGTTTTTTTGAAATCTGACACAGCGGTTGCATTAAGGCGAGGTATATCTATAATTCCATGTGTATAACTTGGAACTATTATCATCTACATTTACTATTATCATCTACATCTACTATTATTAACTATTATCATCTACATTTATGATGAGTATTTCTGTTGAAACGATGTGGCAATGCAAAATCACTTGATGTTTTTGGAACTAGTGAATGTAACGCGCCAATGTAAACTCAGATTTTTTGTTATAAATATGAACTTTATCAAACAAAACATGCATGTATTGTGTAACATGAAGTCCTATGAGTCATCTGATGAAGATAATCAAAGGTTAGTGATACATTTTATCTCTATTTCTGCTTTTTGTGAAAGCTATCTTTCGCTGGAAAAATGGCTGTGTTTATTGTGGTTTGGTGGTGACCTAACATAATCGTTTGTAGTGCTTTCGCTGAAAAGCATATTTGAAATCGGACACTTTGGTGGGATTAACAACAAGATTACCTTTAAAATGATATAAAACACATGAATGCCTGAGGAATTTTAATTATGAGATTTCTGTTGTTTGAATTTGGCGCCCTGCACTTTCACTGGCTGTTGTCATATCGATCCCGGTAGCGGGATGCAGCCATAAGAAGTTACTCAGTTTTCACAATTCCTGACATTTAATCCTAGTAAAAATTCCCTGTCTTAGGTCAGTTATGACCAAATTCATTTTAAGAATGTGATATGTCAGAATAATAGTAGAGAGAATGATTTATTTCAGCTTTTTTTTCTTTCATCACATTCCCAGTGGGTCAGAAGTTTACATACACTCAATTAGTATTTGGTAGCATTGCCTTTAAATTGTTTAACTTGGGTCAAACGTTTTGGGTGAATTTTGGGCCATTCCTCCTGACAGAGCTGGTGTAACTGAGTCAGGTTTCTAGGCCTCCTTGCTCGCACATGCTTTTTCAGTTCTGCCAACAAATTTTCTATAGAATTGAGGTCAGGGCTTTGTGATGGCCACTCCAATACCTTGACTTTGTTGTCCTTAAGCCACTTTGCCACAAATTTGGAAGTATGCTTGGGGTCATTGTTCATTTGGAAGACCCATTTGAGACCAAGCTTTAACTTCCTGACTGATGTCTTGATGTTGCTTCAATATATCCACATAATTTTCCATCCCCGTGATGACATCTATATTGTGAAGTGCACCAGTCCCTCCTGCAGCAAAGCACCACCACAACATGATGCTGCCACCCCCATGCTTCACTGTTGGGATGGTGTTCTTCGGCTTGCAAGTGTCCCAATTTTTCCTCCAAACACATGGTCATTATGGCCAAACAGTTCTATTATGTATATGTATATGTATATATATGTATATGTTTCATCAGACCAGAGGACATTTCTCCAAAAAGTATGATCTTTGTCCCCATGTGCAGTTGCAAACAGTAGTCTGGCTTTTTTATGGCGGTTTTGGAGTAGTGGCTTCTTCCTTGCTGAGGGGCCTGTCAGGTTATGTCGATATAGGACTCATTTTACTGTGTATATAGATACTTTTGTACCTGTTTCCTCCAGCATCTTCACAAGATCCTTTGCTGTTGTTCTGGGATTGATTTGCACTTTTCGCAGCAAACTACGTTCATCTCTAGGAGACAGAACGCGTCTCCTTCCTGAGCGGTATAACGGCTGCGTGGTCCCATGGTGTTTATACTTGCATACTATTGTTTTTACAGATGAACGTGGTACCTTCATGCATTTTGAAATTGCTCCCAAGGATGAACCAGACTTGTGGAGGTCAACAATTTTTTTTCAGAGGTCTTGGCTGATTTCTTTTGATTTTCCCATGATGTCAAGCAAAGAGGCACTGAGTTTGAAGGTACGCCTTGAAATACATCCACAGGTACACCTCCAATTGACTCAAATTATGTCAATTAGACTATTAGAAGCTTCTAAAGCCATGACATAATTTTCTGGAATTTTCCAATCTGTTTAAAGGCACAGTCAACTTAGTGTATGTAAACTTCTGACCCACTGGAATTGTGATACAGTGAATTATAAGTGAAATAATCTGTCTGGAAATTGTTGGGAAAATGACTTGTGTCATGCACAAAGTAGATGTCCTAACTGGCTTGCCAAACAAGACATTTGTGGAGTGGTTGAAAAGCGAGTATTAATGACTCCAACCTAAGTGTATGTAAACTTCCGACTTCAACTGTATAGTGTTTATATACAGTACAAGTCAAAAGTTTGGAAACACCTACACATTCAAGGGTTTTTCTTTATTTGTACTTTTTCTAAATTGTAGAATAATAGTGAAGACATCAAAACTATGAAATATCACATATGGAATCATGTACTGTAGTAACCAAAAAGTGTTAAACAAATATTTTATATATTTTATATTCTTCAAAGTAGCCACCCTTTGCCTTGATGACAGCTTTGCACACTCTTGGCATTCTCTCAACCATGTTCACCTGGAATGCTTTTCCAACAGTCATGAAGGAGTTCCCACATATGCAGAGCACTTGTTGGCTGCTTTTCCTTCACTCTGTGGTCCAACTTATCCCAAATCATCTCAATTGGGTTGAGGTCAGGTGATTGTGGAGGCCAGGTCACTCTCCTTCTTGGTCAAATAGCCCTTACACAGCCTGGAGGTGTGTTGGGTCAAATAGCCCTTACACAGCCTGGAGGTGTGTTGGGTCATTGCCCTGTTGAAAAACAAATGATAGTCCCTCTAAGCGCAAACCAGATGGGGTGGCGTATTATTGCAGAATGCTGTGGTAGCCATGCCGGTTAAGTGTGCATTGAATTCTAAATAAATCACTGACAGTGTCAGCAGCAAAGCACCATCACACCTCCTCCTCCATGCTTCCCTTATGCTTCGTGGTGGGGATCACACATGCGGAAATCTCAAGTTTGGACTCATCAGACCAAAGGACAGATATCCACCAGTCTAATGTCCATTGCTCTTCTTCTTTGCACAAGCAAGTCTTTTCTTCTTATTGATGTCCTTTATTAGTGGTTTCTTTGCAGCAATTTGACCATGAAGGCCTGATTCAAAGTTTGGACACACCTACTCATTCCAGGGTTTTTCTTTATTTTTACTATTTTCTACATTCTAGATAATAGTGAAGACATCATACCTATGAAATAACATATTGAATCATGTGGTAACCAAAAAAGTGTTTAACAAATCAAAATGTATTTGTTCAAATTATTATACAAAATTCTTGCCACCAACAGAATGATACACAGTGCATTTGGAAAGTATTCAGACCCCTTGACTTTTTACACATTTTGTTACTTTACAGCCTTATTCTAAAATGTATTTAATCCTTTTGTCCTTCATCAATCTACAGTAATAACAGGTTTTTATACATTTTTGAAAATGGATAAAAAAAAAAAAAAACTGAAACATCACATTTACATAAGTATTCAGACGCTTGGCATTCAGACCAATGAGTTCAATCTTGGTTTAATCAGACCAGAGAATCTTGTTTCTCATCAATCAAACAATCACATTGATTTATAAAACATTTTTTACATCAGCTGATGTCACAAAGTGCTATACAGAAACCCAGCCTAAAACCCCAAATAGCAAGCAATGCAGATGTAGAAGCATGATGGCAAGGAAAACTCCCTAGAAAGGCAGGAACCTAGGAAGAAACCTAGAGAGGAACCAGGCTCTGAGGGGTGGCCAGTCCTCTTCTGGCTGTGCCAAGTGGAGATTATAACAGTAAATGGCCAAGATGTTCAAACGTTCATAGATGACCAGCAGGGTCAAATAATAATAATCACAGTGGTTGTAGAGGGTCTAACAGGTCTGAACGTCAGGAGTAAATGTCAGTTGGCTTTTCATAGCCGAGCATGCAGAGTTCGAGACAGCATGTGCGGTAGAGAGAAAGAGTCAAACTGCGGGTCAGGGAATAGGTATCACGTCCGGTGAACAGGTCAGGGTTCTATAGCTGCAGGCAGAACAGTTGAAACTGGAGCAGCAGCACAACCAGGTGGACTAGGGACAGCAAGGATTCATCAGGCAAGGTAGTTCCGAGGCTTGGTCCTAGGGCACAGGTCCTCCGGAAGGAGAGGGAGAGAGAGAAAATTATAGAGATCATACTTAAAATCACACAGGACACCGAATAAGACAGGAGAATTACACCAGACATAACAGACTGACCCTAGCCCACATAAACTATTGCAGCATAGATACTGGAGGCTGAGACATTAGGGGTCGGGAGACATTGTGGCCCCATCCGACGATACCCTCCGACAGGACCAACCAGGCAGGATATAACCCCACCCACTTTACCAAAGCACAGGGTCAGCTTGAAGGTTTAGAGGTCTTGACTATTTTCCTGAATGTGTCAAGAAATATAGGATTAAAAAACTTGAGTGTCTCCATTGATCCTAGGTCCTGGCAGTGTTGTGCAGACTCAAGACAACTGAGCTTTGGAGAAATATGCAGATTCTAAGAGGAGGTTAACTTATTTTTGTACTCCGACATCCTTGGGTAGGTGGAGGGAGTCTGGAAGGGCATCTAGGAATCTTTGGGTTGTCCAAGAATTTATAACACTGCATTTGATGATCCTCGGTTGGGATATGAGCAGTTTATTTGTTGTGATTGCAAACGTAATAAGATGGTGGTCCTGTAGTCCAGGATTATAGGGAAAAACGTTAAGATCCAGAATATTTATTCCACAGGACAAAACAAGGTCCAGGGTATAACTGTGGCAGTGAGTAGGTCCAGAGACATGTTGGACAAAACCCACTGAGTTGATGATGGCTCTGAAATATGAAAGTCACCAAAAATTTGAATATTATCTGCCATGACTACAAGGTCTGATAGGAATTCAGGGAACTCAGTGAGGAACGCTGTATACGGCCCAGGAGGCCTATAAAAAGTATCTATAAAAATTGAGGCTGCATAGATTTCATGACTAGAACCTTATAAAACAAAAACACAGTCATTTTTTGGGATGATTGGGCCTATGTGGGATGATTGGGCGATATGGTCACTAGTGTAACCAGGAGGAGAGGCCTCATTTAACACAGTAAATTCATCAGGCTTAAGCCATGTTTCAGTCAGGCCAATCACATCAAGATTATGATCAGTGATTAGTTAATTGACTATGGAAGTGAGGGATCTAGCATTAAGTAGCCCTATTTTGAGATGTGAGATATCACAGGTCTTTATTCCAGTGAGATTGCTAAAGCAAACACTGCCATGTTTTGTTTTGCACAACCTACTGTAGATCGAGTCACAGACACGGTCTTAATGGGGATAGCTGAGCTGACTACACTGACTATGCTAGTGGCAGACTCCACTAAGCTGGCAGGCTGGCTGACAGCCTGCTGCCTGGCCTGCACCCTATCTCATTGTGGAGCTAGAGGAGTTAGAGCCCTGTCTTTGTTGATAGAAAATATGAGAGCACCCCTCCTGCTAGGATGGAGTCTGCCACTCCTCAGCAGGCCAGGCTTGGTCCTGTTTGTGGATGAGTCCCAGAAAAAGGGCCACTTATTTACAAATTCTGTCTTTTGGGAGGGGCAGAACACATTTTTCAACCAGTGATTGAGTTGCGAGGCCTAGAAGGCCAACATCCCAGAGTCGCCTCGTCACTGTTGACGTTGAGACTGGAGTTTTGCGGGTACTTTTTAATGAAGCTGCCAGTTGAGGACTTGTGAGGCGTCTGTTTCTCAAACTACACACTCTAATGTACTTGTCCTCTTGCTCAGTTGTGCACCGGGGCCTCCCACTCCTCTTTCTATTCCGGTTAGAGCCAGTTTGCGCTGTTTTGTGAAGGGAGTAGTACACATCGTTGTACAAGATCTTCAGTTTCTTGGCAATTTCGTGCATGGAATAGCCTTCATTTCTCAGAACAAGAATAGACTGACAAGTTTCAGAAGAAAGTTATTTGTTTCTGGCCATTTTGAGCCTGTAATGGAACCCACAGATGCTGACGCTCCAGACACTCAACTAGTCTAAAGAAGGCCCGTTTTTTTGCTTCTTTAATCAGGACAACAGTTTTCAGGTGTGCATACATAATTGCAAAAGGGTTTTCTAATGATCAATTAGCCTTTTAAAATGATACACTTGGATTAGCTAACACAACGTGCCATTGGAACACAGGAGTGATGTTTGCTGATAATGGGCCTCTGTACGCCTCTGTAGATGTTCCATAGAAAATCAGCTGTTTCCAGCTACAATAGTCATTTACAACATTAACAATGTTTACACTGCATTTCTTATCAATTTGATGTTATTTTAATGGACAAAAAATTTGGTTTTCTTTCAATAACAAATCAAATCAATGTTTATTTGTCACGTGCGCCAAATACAACAGGTGTATTCACCTTACAGTGAAATGCTTACTTACAGGCTCTAACCAATAGTGCAAAAAAGGTGTTAGGTGAACAATAGGTAAGTAAAGAAATAAAACAGGCTATATGCAGTAGTGAGGCTATAAAAGTAGCGAGGCTACATACAGACACGGGTTAGTCAGGCTGATTGAGGTAGTATGCACATGTATATATGGTTAAAGTGACTATGCATATATGATGAACAGAGAGTAGCAGTGGCGTAAAAAGAGGGGTTGGCGGGTGGCGGGACACAATGCAGATAGCCCGGTTAGCCAATGTGCGGGAGCACTGGTTGGTCGGCCCAATTGAGGTAGTATGTACATGAATGTATAGTTAAAGTGACTATGCATATATGATAAACAGAGAGTAGCAGCAGCATAAAAAGAGGGGTTGGGGGAGTTGAGGGGGGGGGGCACAGAATGCAAATAGTCCGGGTAGCCATTTGATTACTTGTTCAGGAGTCTTGGGGGCAAAGACTGTTGAAGCCTTTTTGTCCTAGACTTGGCACTCTCTGCAAAGAGACATAATCAGTAGTGTAACGCTCGTCTTCCTCCTCGTCTGAAGAGGAGCATGGATCGGACCAAAACGCAGCGTGGGTTGAATACATATCTTTTAATTAAAGCAACGAAGACAAAAAACACACTTGACAAATACAAAACAAATAAACGATGTGAACAAACGAACGAACGAACGAACGAACACAGTACCGTGTGGCGCACAAACACAGACACAGCAACAATCACCCACAAACAAACAGTGAGAACAGCCTACCTTAATATGGTTCTCAATCAGAGGAAACGTAAAACACCTGCCCCTGATTGAGAACCATATCAGGCTAGTTGTCAACCCAACATAGAAACACATAACATAGAATGCCCACCCAGCTCACGTCCTGACCAACTAAACACATACTAAACAAAGGAAATAAGGTCAGGAACGTGACAAGTAGATCATTTATTCTGGTATTGTCCCTATTTAACTTGCTCTGGGCACATGTTCAGGAATGGTTAAAAAATCACAACATTCATGTAAAATTAACCTTTCAAATAGCAGTGTTGGAGCGATTTGGAAAGCCTGAGTCAATCAATCAATAATACATTAATACTCGTAGGAAAGGTTTTCATCTTCAGCTCACAATCTGTGGATACTATGCGATTAGGAAGGTTCAAAATGTATGTAAAACATGACAGCACAATTGGAAAATATATAGCACATGGAAACCAAGTGAGGGTGGTCTATGGTGATAGGTGGGATGGGCTGAGAGTGTCTGAGGGGTGGGATTAAAGAGTTTATCTTCGGTAATGTATTAACTGTTATGTTATTGCTGTATGTAAAAGTACCATGTTTGTAAAATGTATGTATATGTAGCATAAAATCTGTAAAAACAATAAAAGATATGTGTCCTCTGAAGACAAGCAGTGGTGGATGGGTAAAAAATAAATATTATATTTATTTATATAAAAAATATTTATATGTATTTATATATATTTCTTCTGAATCCACTGATTCGGTCACTCATCTGTAGAATGTTTTTTTGCATTTCCCCTGCATGTGTAAGGCCTGGGTGTCGGAGTGTGGAGTCAAAACGCAGGAAACAGCAGGTGCCAATACAAAATGTTCTTAAATGAACACGGGCAAACTAGGCCACCCTACTAACACACTGGGTGTACTATTTAACCAACCCCAGACACGGGGGGAAAGGAACACAGTCCAGAAAACACGTAGCACAAAACCAACACCACTACTTACAAACAAACAATCCCGCACAAAGAAACGTGCGGGCCGGCTGACTAATAAGCCCAACTAATTAACCCTAATACACAACAGGTGAACCCAATAACCACATAGGGAGGGGGAGAAAAGGATCAGTGGCAGCTAATAGGCCGGTGACGACGACCGCCGAACGCCACCTGCACGGGAAGGAGAGCCTGCCTCGGTCAAAGTCGTGACAGTACCCCCCCTCTGACGCGCGGCTCCCGCAGCGCGCCGACACCGGCCTCGAGGTCGACCCGGAGGACGAGGTGCAGGGCGATCCGGATGGAGGCGATGGAAATCCCTCAGCATCGACGGATCCAAAATGTCCCCCACCGGTACCCAGCACCTCTCCTCCGGACCGTACCCCTCCCAGTCCACGAGGTACTGAAGGCCCCTCACCCGGCGTCTCGAGTCCAGAATGGCCCGTATCTTGTACGCCGGGGACCCCCCGATGTCCAGAGGGGGAGGAGGGACCTCCGGCACCTCACCGTGCTGCAGGGGACCAGCTACCACCGGCCTGAAGAGAGACACATGAAATGGGTTAATACGATAATAGGAAGGGAGTTGTAATCGATAACACACCTCGTTTATTCTCCTCAGGACTTTGAAGGGCCCTACACACTGCGGACCCAGCTTCCGGCAGGGCAAGCGGAGGGGCAGGTTTCGGGTCGAGAGCCAGACCCTGTCCCCCGGTACAAACACGGGGGCCTCACTGCGGTGGCGGTCAGCGCTCCTCTTCTGCCATCCACTGGCTTGTTGGAGAGATTCCTGGACGGCCCTCCATGTCTCCTTGGAACGCTGCACCCATTCCTCCACCGCAGGAGCCTCGGTCTGGCTCGGATGCCATGGTGCCAGGACCGGCTGGTACCCCAATACACACTGAAAGGGGGACACGTTAGTAGAGGAGTGGCGTAGTGAGTTCTGGGCCATTTCGGCCCAGGGAATGTATCTCGCCCACTCCCCTGGCCGGTCCTGGCAATACGACCGCAGAAACCTACCCACCTCCTGGTTCACTCTCTCCACCTGCCCATTACTCTCAGGGTGATAACCGGAGGTCAGGCTGACCGAGACCCCTAAACGCTCCATGAACGCCCTCCATACTCGGGACGTGAATTGGGGGCCCCGATCAGAAACGATGTCCTCCGGGCACCCCGTAGTGCCGGAAGACGTGGGTGAATAATGCCTCCGCAGTCTGTAGGGCTGTAGGAATACCGGGCAACGGGAGGAAACGACAGGACTTCGAGAACCGATCCACAATCACCAGTACCGTAGTGTTCCCCTGAGACGGGGGAAGATCGGTCAGAAAATCTACGGACAGGTGCGACCAAGGCCGTTGTGGAACGGGGAGGGGTTGTAACTTCCCTCTAGGAAGGTGCCTAGGAGCCTTACTCTGGGCGCATACCGAACAGGAGGAAACATAAACCCTAACGTCTCTCGCCAAGGTAGGCCACCAATACCTCCCCCGAAGACTCCCCACCGTCCTCTTCACCCCAGGGTGACCCGAGGAGGGTAGAACGTGAGCCCACCGAATCAATTTGTCCCGAACACCAAGCGGCACGTACTTCCGCCCCACCGGACACTGAGGAGGAGCGGGTTCCGCTCGTAACGCCCGCTCGATGTCCGAGTCCACTTCCCACACCACTGGTGCTATCAGCCTTGAGGCGGGAAGGATGGGAGTGGGTTCGGTGGGCCGATCGTCCGAGTCGTAAAAACGGGACAGTGCATCCGCCTTTACGTTCTGAGAGCCCGGTCTATATATTAACGTAAACTGAAATCGGGTAAAGAACATGGCCCACCTTGCTTGACGTGGGTTCAGTCTCCTAGCTGCCCGAATATACTCCAGATTCTGGTGGTCGGTCCAGATGAGAAAAGGGTGCTTAGCCCCCTCAAGCCAGTGTCTCCACACCTTCAGGGCACTGACCACTGCTAACAACTCCCGGTCCCCCACATCATAGTTACGCTCCGCTGAACTGAGCTTCTTCGAGAAGAAAGCACAGGGGTGGAGTTTTGGTGGCGTACCAGAGCGCTGTGATAGCACGGCACCTACCCCAGCCTCGGACGCGTCCACCTCCACTATGAATGCTAGAGAGGGATCCGGATGCGCCAACACGGGCGCATCCGTGAACAGCGCCTTCAACCTGTTGAAAGCTCCGTCCGCTTTTGCTGACCACTGCAGCCGCACCGGACCCCCCTTCAGCAGTGAGGTAATGGGAGCTGCTACCTGGCCAAAACCCCGGATAAACCTCCGGTAGTAGTTGGCAAAACCCAAAAACCGCTGCACCTCTTTTACCGTGGTCGGAGTCGGCCAATTACGCACGGCCTTAATGCGGTCACTCCCTACCACGCCCGAGGTGGAAATGCGATAACCCAGAAAAGAGTTTGGAGAACACACACTTCTCAGCCTTGACATATAGGTCATGCTCCAGCAGTCTACCAAGCACCTTGCGCACCAGAGACACATGCGCGGCGTGAGTGGCTGAGTAGATCAGAATGTCATCGATATAAACAACCACTCCCTGCCCGTGCAGGTCCCTGAGAATATTGTCTACAAAGGATTGGAAAACGGCTGGAGCATTCTTTAACCCATATGGCATGATGCAGTACTCATAATGGCCCGATGTGGTACTAAATGCGGTTTTCCACTCGTCTCCTTTCCGAATACGCACCAGACTATACGCGCTCCTGAGATCCAATTCGGTGGAGAACAGTGGTATGCTGGAGCACCAGTTCCTCCATCGATGGGAGAAGGGTTGGCCGCTGCTCCTGCTGACTCCATACGGGGGTGCGGGATTCTGTAAGGCCTGGGTGTCGGAGTGTGGAGTCAAAACGCAGGAAACAGCAGGTGCCAATACAAAATGTTCTTAAATGAACACGGGCAAACTAGGCCACCCTACTAACACACTGGGTGTACTATTTAACCAACCCCAGACACGGGGGGAAAGGAACACAGTCCAGAAAACACGTAGCACAAAACCAACACCACTACTTACAAACAAACAATCCCGCACAAAGAAACGTGCGGGCCGGCTGACTAATAAGCCCAACTAATTAACCCTAATACACAACAGGTGAACCCAATAACCACATAGGGAGGGGGAGAAAAGGATCAGTGGCAGCTAATAGGCCGGTGACGACGACCGCCGAACGCCACCCGCACGGGAAGGAGAGCCTGCCTCGGTCGAAGTCGTGACAGCATGCTTGCGTTCTGTTCGTTCAGTTTTCCAAATACAGTATGTCTGTTGCATAGGCAAGGAGACACATTTTCTTTTCACTACACAGAAAGTCAACAAAGTCCGTATGTGAATGACAGCAGCTCCTTGCTCAATGCATTTTTTTCTTCTCAAACTCCCCCTCAAAACCACCAAGCATTGGTGTGAAATAAAACATTGTCATGCTCTGATCCCTTCTATCCACATACTTTTGCGAACAGGCACAGTGGATGTGGTTTGATGTACTTTACAATCGAAGTTACCTGCTGCAGTTTATCTCCGAGTTCTGTGCTCAGCTCTTTTGCTGTCAGTTGCTCTCGGTGTATCAGACAATGCGTCCATATGGCAGAGGGAGACATTCATTTATTTTTATTTTACCTTTATTTATACAGGTTTTTCTCATTGAGATAACATCTCTTTTCCAAGAGAGACCTGGTCCAATAGCAGCAGGGGGAACAACGTTTCAGACAAAACAACAAAACAACATAACTAGAGTGCAGAAGCCTGACCGCCATAGATGGAGCCCCATCTGTGCAAAAGCCCACCATTCGATCCCATGGAATCTGTTTTTCGTCAGATTCCATGGGATCTGTGTTCAGTGTGACGCACACTGAACACCCCTGTGATATTTCATCCTCAGGAATCGTGAGACAGAACAATATGTTCTCGTGAATAGCATCCCCTGACATGTATAGCAAACAAAAGTCAATACATAGGCATATCAGTCCTCACAGCTAACGTCCAGTCGGAGAGCGTAAACTGGGATGTTTTTGAGTAGTTCAGTCAGAGTTACTTCTTGATTGCTAGCAATAGCATAAATTCTTTGTTTAACAGTGTTATCTGACAAAGGTATTAATGTAAGAACGCTACACAGTACCTGCCTGAATGCATAGTGCCAACTGTAAATTTGGGTGGAAGAATAATGGTTTTGGGCAGATTTTCATGGTTCGGGCTATACCCCTTAGTTCCAGTGAAGGGAAATCTTTATTCAACAGCATACAATTACATTCTGGACGATTCTGTGCTTTCAACTTTGTGGCAACAGTTTGGTGAAGGCCCTTTCCTGTTAAAGCATGACAATTCCCCCGTGCACAAAGCGAGGTCCTTAAAAAAATGTTTTGTCAAAATTGGTGTGGAAGAACTTGACTGACCTGCACAGAGCCCTTACCTCATCCCCATCGAACACCTTTGGGATGAATTGGAACGCCAACTGCGAGCCAGGCCTACTCGCCCAACATCAGTGCCCTACCTCACGAATGCTCTTGTGGCTGAATGGAAGCAAGTCCCCGCGGCAATGTTCCAACATCTAGTGGAAAGCATTCCCAGAAGAGTGGAGGCTGTTATAGCAAACAGGGAACCAACTCCATATTGATTTCCATGATTTTGGAATGAGATGTTCGACAAGCAGGTGTCCACATACTTTTGGTCATGTAGTGTATGTTTGTACATTTATTTACATAAGTATTCAGACCCTTTACTCAGTACTTTGTTGAAGCACCTTTGGCAGCAATTACAAACTCAAGTCTTCTTGGGTATGACGCTATGAGCTTCGCACTTCTGTATTTGAGGAGTTTCTCCCATTCTACTCTGCAGATCCTCTCAAGCTCTGTCAGGTTGGATAGGGTGCATCGCTGCATAGCTATTTTCAGGTCACTCCAGAGATGTTCGATCGGGTTCAAGTCCAGGCTCTGGCTTGGCCACTCAAGGACAATCAAAGACTTGTCCCAAAGCCACTCCTGCGTTGTCTTGTCTGTGTTCTTAGGGTCGTTGTCCTGTTGGAAAGTGAACCTTCGCCCCAGTCTGTGGTCCTGAGCGCACCGTAGGGAAGGCGTCAGGTTTCCTCCAGACGTGACGCTTGGCATTCAGGCCAAAGAGTTCAATCTTGGTTTAATCACACCAAAGAATCTTGTTTCTCATGGTCTGAGAGTCCTTTAGGTGCTTTTGGCAAACTCCAAGTTGGCTGTCATGTGCCTTTCACTGAGGAGTGGCTTCCGACAAGCCACTCTACCATAATGGCCTGATTGGTGGAGTGCTGCAGAGATGGTTGTCCTGCTGGACTATTCTCCTATCTCCACAGAGGAACTCTGGAGCTCTGTTAGAGTGACCATCGTGTTCTTGGTCACCTCCCTAACCAAGGCCCATCTCGCACGATTGCTGTTTGGCCGGGCAGACAGCTGTAAGAAAAGTATTGGTGGTTCCAAACTTCTTCCATTTAAGATTGATGGAGGCCACTGTGTTCTTGGGGACCTTCAATGCTGCAGAAATGTTTTTGTACCCTTCCCCAGATCTGTGCCTCTACTCAATACTGTCTCGGAGCTCTACGGACAATTCCTTCGACCTCATGGCTTGGCTTTTGCTCTGACATACATTGTTAACTGTGGGACCTAAATATAGGCACCTGTTTTGAGCCCCCCACTTTTAGGTAAGATATGTGTCACATATCAGTTTGAAAACAATGTAAAAAAATATATGTAATTGAGTTAATAAAGCCGCATACAAACATGATCTCTTGTTTGCTTTCTTGAGTAAGGCAGCTCCAAAATGTAGGTGTTTCAGCCTAGCCCAGTGCTTTCTGTGGTGGTGGGGCTAGCCAGAAGAAAATACAGAGCGTTGCACCTGATTGGCTCAGTTTTCTATCATGATTGACTCAGTTTTCTGTCACTCATGGGACAGTACGTCATCCCCAATTCTAAGGTAGAGCTCTAAAATGTTGGCCTTTGGGTTCTTCCATAGAGTTATATTAGAAGTGCTAATCCAAGAAGGCTCTGTCATTGGCCACAGATAGAATGACATCAAATCACATAATATCTACAGTAGCATTGATTGGACTGATCATGTCAAAATCATACTTTCAAAATCTTAGCTAGGAAGCTAGCAGTCGTCACCATGAATCAAGTCGACAATCAAATCCTTTTTAATCCTTGTCAAATTAAGTAAAATTATAGATAAAACGTCTCGGTGTTCATCGACCATTGGACATAAACATTACACAACAAGTTGGAAATCGCAAATTCAACAATTAGTGGTTTGGGAAGGAATCAGTGGGTAACTGTGATTTCAAGACAACTGAGAACCCAGGAAAAACGAGCTACGACTGGGAAAATGCGTTTTGAATGGTCATTCACCTCAGAATTGTAAATCCAGCATCTTTCTCTGATGACAAATTTTGCCCACGAGGGACCGCCATGCCACTTTCCTGTTCAAGCACATCACAACATGAGGCCAAACATGTCTTATGCTGCTTCATACAGTATATAGGATGCCAGAGAGATATGTATACTGTAGCTAAAGTAATACTATGTGTATGTTGTGTAGTAAACTGTTAGTAGCCCATGTGCCACACCCTAATAATTTGGTCTATTTTTAGCAATGTAGTATTGTAAACACATCGTTCATGGCCGGTGTGTGAAATGTAATCATTGAATATTGTAAGGGCTTTTATTGTCTGTTTATATGTAAGAATGGCCCATGTTCTGAATTCTGTCGCTGTACATTTCAAAAGTGCTGAACAAATAGTTATATTGACTACGTCCATCGTCTCTCACTCATTAATGTCTTTATCGAAATTATGGATTGCCTCTTATCTGCTTGTCGACCCTTATGCCATAGTTTGTACATCTCAATTTTCAGTAGAAACCACATTTGTTTAAGCAAGTCAGCCATATCAGTTATGCTTTTTTAAAAGGCAGTAAATGAGGCTGAATGAACTGTAGCAGTGGTAAGGTGGTGGGGGTGATGTTGGTCCTAACAGTTGGCGGGCACTATTTGTCACCGTTATAGTACAATTAATGTATTGTTTAGTGTTGTGTTGTGCTGTTGCTTTGATGACATGCATCCCACTTTTTTTGTTTGCACCACCAAGATTTACATGCTAAAATCGCCACTGGACTGAATACTTATGTAAATAATGTCTTTCTGGTTTTTTGTCTTAATAAATTTGCAAACATTTCTTAAAACCTGTTTTCACTTTGTCATTATGGGGTATTGTGTGTAGATTGATGAGGGAAAAAATGGTTTCATCCATTTTAGATTAAGGCTGTACCGTAACAAAATTTGGAGAAAGGGAAGAGGTCTGAAGACTTTCCGAATGCACTGTATTTGTCACGTTCCTGACCTTATTTCCTTTGTTTTGTCTTTGTTTAGTATGGTCAGGGCGTGAGTTGGGGTGGGCATTCTATGTTATGTGTTTCTATGTTGGGTTCATTTTCAATTAGCCTGATATGGTTCTCAATCAGGGGCAGGTGTTTTACGTTTCCTCTGATTGAGAACCATATTAAGGTAGGCTGTTCTCACTGTTTGTTTGTGGGTGATTGTTGCTGTGTCTGTGTTTGTTGCACCACACGGTACTGTTTCGTTTCGTTTGTTCTTTCCTGTTCGTGCGATCATTGTTATATGTTCTCAAGTTCAGGTCTGTTTACGTCGTTTTGTTGTTTTGTCATTTATCAAGTGTGCTTCGTGTTCGTCTTTCTTTAAATAAATCATTATGTCTTCATACCTCGCTGCATATTGGTCCGATCCTTGCTCATCCTCAGACGAGGAGGAAGACGAGCGTTACAGTATAAAAAAAATTCAGGATTTTGGAAGTTCTCCCGCGACCCCATTTTAATTTCAGGCGACCCCTAGTTTGGTAACCGCTGCACTAGAGGTTGGCACAGGATTTTAGCAATGAAGGCAGCCCTTCTACTTACCTAGAGTTGGATGAACTCATGGATATGGACGTGTGTAATTGTGTGTCTCCAAGTGCATCGGAGGTAAAGTAGTGACTGGCTACAACTGGAATGAGGCACGAGAGTGAGCAGATTGTCCTGTCCCGAATATGACTCTAGAACTTCACTCGCTTTTCTGCCCGAATCCCACAGGACCCGCAAGATCCACATGAGTCCTGTTCCTGTGTCAAACTCTAGTTGCCACCACATGTTGATGGGCGAAAGGGGAATGATTGTTAACATAATTGTAATCCAAACCAACCCTCAAGTAAGCTGTGATGAACTTACTCAAATCTCACAAAACTTAGTTTTGAAAGATACTGATTTTATAACCAAAGTTCTACAACTAGTACAATAGTTTACGACTGTTGATTCCACATAGGCTGTTTTCAACCAGAATAGTCCAATTTTTTTTTATATGTACTGCACAAATTACACTTTAAAAAAAATGCTTTTATCGGAAGTCCCCAGACTATTTCAGGGGTCTCAAAGTCAACTCCTCGAAAGTCACAGCACTTATAGTTGTACCTCTTTCCTTTTAATTAGTGTCTGATTTGTCCCTGGGAAACCAGGTATGTGGACTCCCAGTCAGTGAAATTAAGCGATCAATCAAGTGCTAGGGAGAAACAGTTAGGCTACAGCATATTCTCTGCTGTGGTGTAGCAGCTCCCTTAGGTTCCTCTGGTCCCAGGACCCCAGACACCCAGCCAAGTAAAACATCTCTACAGTCACACTGTCAAGTGGTTCTGCTCCCCAAGCAGCTGATGCATT
Organism: Salvelinus namaycush; assembly: GCF_016432855.1. NCBI lineage: Eukaryota > Metazoa > Chordata > Actinopteri > Salmoniformes > Salmonidae > Salvelinus > Salvelinus namaycush. Next base: position 32,510,073 of record NC_052315.1, read on the forward strand.
AACATTCATTGACACTGGCAATTAAACACTACACACTGGGGATGTGTGTGATTAATTGATAACTTGTAACTTTTGGCCTGATTCTGTGTGTGTGATTAGCTTTACTTTCCTCCTTTGAGTGACAATGAAAAGTGAGGTAGATTGAGTGTGCGTGTATGCATTTGTGTTTGTGTGTGATCGATAGCTTAACCCAGGGTTTCCCAAACTCGGTCCTGGGGCATCCCAGGTGTTCAAATTTATTTTATTTTTTTGCCCTAGCACTACACAGCTGATTCAAATAATCAACTCATCATCAAGGCACAGAGTACAGCTAAAGCCAGCTGAAGTCAGAGATAACTCGTTGATGGGTTTGATGTCAAACCAGAGCAGCAGGCAATGAGTTCGTTGAAAGGGAAAGATGGATAAAGGAGAGAGGGTGGGACAGAGTGTGATGGCGGTAGAGATGGAAGGAGAGAAGAGGTACGTGAAACCTGTGTTGCCATAGCAACCGGAGCACCATTGAGGAGAGGGGGTTTTGATTGTGGAGAGATTGGACATAAGCGGCAGGCATGCACACCCAGCGAGCAGGACACTGATATGCTCTAGATCTGAGAGTGAGCCGGGGGCTTTGGGAGCATCCCTGGCCACCACCCCAGGTCCAAACTCAATCCCAAATGTCAGAATCGCAAGATTACCTTACCCATACGGCTGATGTTAATGTTGATGATGTTAATGTAGCCGAGATTTGGATGGCGGGGAGTTCAGCGGCGGGCATGATAGTGACTGAGCTTCCGGCAGTGGTTACCGAAGGCAGGGAAGCCCTGACTCCAAGGCTGATATGCCTGTCTCACAGACAACAGAGAATGATGTGCCCAGTGTAAGCACAGACATGCAGGGTAATGGTTTGAGGCAGTGTGGGGGAGCCAGGGTGCTCCGGTTTCGGTGGAGCTGCTAGATGAGGATGGAGGAAGAGATAGATCCTCTGTCAGATATCCCCAGCAATGTAGATGTAGCATCTCAGGATGAGCCAAAGTCAGGTTTACCACAGTACACATTACAGCAGATGAATAATTTTCTGGAGGATTCATTTAGTAAACATGTTACCATACAGGATTTTGGAATCACATTAAAACATCAGTGGGCTTGGATAATGTTAATCAGAGGGTACATTGGTGTTTAGATAGCCATGTCGCATTATTAATAAAGAGGAAAGGTCCAGCAAAGGGAAAGAAAGTGGCAGAAAAGAAGAAACAATTGATTAGAAAATAATTGGTATGATCATTTATCAAAGGTTGATTTCTTTCACTTGTCTGTTACCTATGCTGGTTTTCTTACTTTCCATTTCATATATTTTTAGGTGGATTTAAAAGTGGGCTCGTTAAACATACAGTTGAAGTCGGAAGTTTACATGCACCTTAGCCAAATACATTTAAACTCAGTTTTCACAGTTCCTGACATTTAATCCTAGTAAAAATTCCCTGTCTTAGGTCAGTTAGGATCACCACTTTATTTTAAGAATGTGAAATGTCAGAATAATAGTAGAGAGAAGGATTTATTTCAGCTTTTATTTCTTTCATCACATTCCCACTGGGTCAGAAGATTACATACACTCAATTAGTATTTGGTAGCATTGCCTTTAAATTGTTTAACTTGAGTCAAATGTTTCGGGTAGCCTTCCACAAGCTTCTCACAATAAGTTGGGTGAATTTTGGCCCATTCCTCCTGACAGAGCTGGTGTAACTGAGTCAGGTTTCTAGGCCTCCTTGCTCACATATTGTTTTTTCAGTTCTGCCAACAAATTGTCTTTGGGATTGAGGTCAGGGCTTTGTGATGGCCACTCCAATACCTTGACTTTATTGTCCTTAAGCCATTTTGCCACAAATTTGGAAGTATGCTTGGGGTCATTGTCCATTTGGAAGACCCATTTGCGACCAAGCTTTAACTTCCTGACTGATGTCTTGAGATGTTGCTTCAATGTATCCACATAATTTTCCATCCTCATGATGACATCTATTTTGTGAAGTGCACCAGTCCCTCCTGCAGCAAATCACCCCCACAACATGATGCTGCCACCCCCATGCTTCACAGTTGGGATGGTGTTCTTCGGCTTGCAAGCCTCCCCCTTTTTCCTCCAAACATAACGATGGTTATGTCCAAACAGTTCTATTTCTGTTTCATTAGACCAGAGGACATTTCTCCAAAAAGTATCATCTTGGTCACCATGTGTAGTTGCAAACCATAGTCTGGCTTTTTAAGGGTGATTTTGGAGCAGTGGCTTCTTCCTTGCTGAGCGGCCTTTCAGGTTATGTCAATATAGGACTTGTTTAACTGTGGATATAGATACTTTTGTTCTTGTTTCCTCCAGCATCTTCACATGGTCCTTTGCTGTTGTTCTGGGATTGATTTGCATTTTTCGCAGCAAAGTACGTTCATCTCTAGGAGACAGAACGTGTCTCCTTCCTGAGTGGTATGATGGCTGCGTGGTCCCATGGTGTTTATACTCGCATACTATTGTTTGTACAGATGATCGTGGTACCTTCAGGCATTTGGAAATTGCTCCCAAGGATGAACCAGACTTGTGGAGGTCTCCAATTTTTTTTCTGAGGTCTTGGCTGATTTCTTTTGATTTTCCCATGATGTCAAGCAAAGAGGCACTGAGTTTGAAGGTACGCCTTGAAATACATCCACAGGTACACCTCCAATTGACTCAAATGATGTCAACTAGCCTATCAGAAGCTTCTAAAGCCATGACATAATTTTCTGGAATTTTCCAAGCTGTTTAAAGGCACAGTCAACTTTGTGTATGTAAACTTCTGACCCACTGGAATTGTGATTTAGTGAAATAATCTATAAACAATTGTTGAAAAGAATACTTGTGTCATGCACAAAGTAGATGTCCTAACCGACTTGCCAAAACTATAGTTTGTTAATTAACAAGAAATTTGTTGAGTGGTTGAAAAACGAGTTTTAATGACACCAACCTAAGTGTATGTAAACTTCTGACTTCAACTGTAAATGTGGGAAGAGATGGGAATAGGAGGTCTGTAGTGCTTGTATTGATTAGTGATCCCCTTTGGGCCTCCCGAGTGGGTCAGTGGTCTACGGCACATCATTGCAGTGCTATAGGCATCACTACAGAACCAGGTTCGATCCCGGGCTGTATCACAACCGGCCGTGATCAGGAGTTCCATAGGGAGTTGCACAATTGGCCCAGCGTTGTCCGGGTTTGGCTGAGGGGGGCTTTTACAAGTAGGCCGTCATTGAAAAATAAGAATATGTTCTTAACTGACTTGCCTAGTTAAATAAAGGTTAAGACAATGTTTTGCTGCAGCAGCTACTCCTCCTCCAAACACATTAAGGCACTTACATAAGACAAAAGATAAAACAGTACATTATACAACATTATTACACCACTACATTTCTACAATTAAAAATATATAATACCACCATTTGTGCATATGTGTGTGTCTGTAACTGTGTGTGTCTCTTCACAGTCCCCGCTGTTCCTTAAGGTGTATATTTATCAGTTTTTAAAATCGGATTCTACTGCTTGCATCAGTTACCTGATGTGGAATAGAGTTCCATGTAGTCATGGCTCTATGTGGTACTGTGTGCCTCCCAAGTCTGTTCTGGACTTGGGGATTGTGAAGAGACCTCTGATGGCATGTCTTGTTGGGGTATGAATGGGTGTTCGAGCTGTGTGCCAGTAGTTTAAACAGACAGCTCGTGTATTCAGCTTGTCAACACTTCTTACAAAAACAAGTAGTGATGAAGTCAATCTCTCCCCCACTTTGAGCCACGAAAGATTGACATGCATATCATTAATGTTAGTTCTTAGTGTACATTGAAGGGCTAGCCATACTGTTCTGAGCCAATTGTAATTTTCCTAAGTCCATCTTTGTGGCACCTGACCACAAGACTGAACAGTAGTCCAGGCGTGACAAAACTAGGGCCTGTAGGACCTGCCTTGTTGATAGTTTTGTTAAGAAGGCATAGTAGCGCTTTATTATGGAAATAATTCTCAATCTTAGCTACTGTTGTATCAACATGTTTTGACCTATGACAGTTTACAATCCAGGGTTACTCCAACCAGTTTAGTCATCTCAACTTGCTCAATTTCCACATTATTCATTAAAAGATTTAGTTGAGGTTTAGGGTTTAGTGAATGACTTGTCCCAAATACAAGGCTTTTAGCTTTTGAAATATTTAGGATAAACATATTCCTTGCAACCCACTATGAAATTAACTGCAGCTCTTAAGTGTTGCAGTCATTTCAGTCGCTGTAGTAGCTAACGTTTTTCCAACAGCAGACTGATCGATAATGTCAAAATCTGCACTGAAGTTTAACAAAACAACCCCCACAAACTTTTTAAAATCAGTTTCTCTCAGCCAATCATCAGACATTTGTGTAAGTGCTGTGCTTGTTGAATGTCCTTCCCTATAAGTGTGTTGAAAGTCTGTATTTTTTTTTTTACTGTAAAGTAGCAATGTATCTGGTCAAACACCATTGTTTTCAAAAGTTTGCTACGGGTTGGTAACAGGTTGATCAGTCGGCTATTTGAGCCACTATAGGGGGCTTTACTATTCTTAGGTAGCGGAATGAATTTTGCTTCCCTCCAGACCTGAGGGCACACACTTTCTAGTAGGCTTAAATTGAAGATACCGCCATACAATGAGTTCAGTAGACATCAACTTTTAAATGTGGTGTTCTTACAGGAGACCCACAGTGACAGACATAATGTGTCAGTGTGGGGCATGGAGTGGGAGGGGCAGTACTTCCTTAGTCATTGGTCCAGGGGTAGCAGTTCTATTCTCATCAGGCTTAGACCTTAAAACCCTTTACACTTGTACCCTTATATGGGTTGAAAATTGCAGATTTGGGCACTGATAAATGCCTAAATTGGAACTCAGTGGCTGTACAGTAACATACTGTAATGACCCGGCTGGGTCATTAAAGAGAAAAGAGACGGACTCTAGATGTACAGGTTAGAACACAGGTTTATTCCTAAACTGGGCTATTGTTCAGGCCACAGCCCACGCCGCTAAATGCCGAACGTACACAATTATACATGTCGAGTTAAGGGTCACTCTCATAGGAACAGATCAAGGCCCGAACAGAAGAGAGAGATATGAGACACTAATCACTCTTTATGCATTTCCAAATCCCGCGGGATTACCCATCATACCCCCCCAACCTTTCCATCTGTCCTGACATATTTAACCCCTGCTAGTAGCCATGAGAACCATAACACACCCACAAACACAGAACACAATACCGGGTCGTTACATAGCCCCCCCCTTTCTAAACCCTAGCCCCTAGGGTTACACAACAAAATCCTTAAAACGACCCGGAGGTCGCATCAGTCTCTTGGGCCTCCCCGTGACTCTCACCGGTGAACCCCCAGAACACTCCTCTGCCCCAATGTCATTTCCAGCGCCCTCCGAAGAAGCAGCCCCCTCCCCAGGCTCAGGTTGCGCTAGAGTCTCCTCGTTAGACTGTTCCCGTGGGCTCACATCAGAGACCTCACTCCCATTCCCTAACGTTTTCCTCCCTCTGTAGGGTGCCAATCGATCCCGGTGGACCACCACCTTCCTGCTCCGTGGAGGGACCTCCACCCGGTACGTCACCTCCCCCACTCTCTCTATCACCAGACACGGCCCCACCCATGCACTGTCCAGCTTTGGGCACCGCCCCTTCTTGCGCGTGGGGTTGTGAAGCCACACACATTCTCCCGCTCCAAAGTGCCTCCCCCTAGCGCGCGAGTCGTAGTGGCGCTTTTGGCGCACCCCTGCGTTCTCGAGTTGCTCTCTTGCGAAGGTGTGAGCCGCTTCTAACCGGTTCTGCAGACGACACACATAGTTCGGGCCAGGCAAAACCCGGTCGTCATTATCAGGAGGGTGGCCAAACGTCAGTTCGGCTGGGGTGCGCAACTCACGACCTAACATTAGTAGTGCTGGGGAGCACGCAGTCGATTCTTGAACAGCCGACCTACACGCCATAAGAATAAACGGTAAGTGGGTGTCCCAATCTCTCTGGTGTTTTGAGGTAACGATGGCCAGCTGCTGTGCTAATGTTCTGTTGAATCTTTCCACCAGCCCATCACTCTGGGGGTGAAGCGGAGTAGTGCGCGTCTTCTCCGCGCCTAACCGTCTACACAACTCTGAGAACACCCGTGACTCGAAGTTTCTCCCCTGGTCGCTGTGAATAGACTGTGGCACCCCAAACCGACTGATTATTCCCCCCACCAACGCATCAGCTACTGTCCCCGCCTCCTGGTCTGGGAGAGCGTAAGCCTCCGGCCACTTGGTGAAGTAGTCCATAGCGGTTAGAATCCACCTGTTACCGCTGTCTGTGGTTGGAAACGGCCCTACTATGTCTACCCCCAGTCTCTCCATGGGCTCCCCTACTGGGAATTGTTGTAGGAGGGCGTGTGACTGACCTGGAGGTCCTTTTTTAGCAGCACACTCGTCGCACTGCCTACAAAAGTCCTCAACATCCCTCCTGTGCCTGGCCCAATAGAAGCCTTTACGCATGCGCTTTAACGTTTTGGAGACCCCAAAATGCCCTGCGCCTACTCCCCCATGAAGCTGCTGTAACACGCTCCCCTGCAGCCTTTTGGGCACCACTACCTGCCACGTAATTTCTCCAGTCGCTGGCTTTTTCCACCCCCTCTGGAGCACTCCCTCAGCCACTCTAAGGACTGTGAATTTAGCCCACAGTCCTTTGGTGACTGGTGATAGAGGGGCTACGTCCCCCCACGGCGGTCGTCTTCTCTCTTCCACCCACCGCAGCACAGGACGCAGCTCTGCGTCCTCCTCCTGGCGACGCCTCCACTCCCCAACGTCCACAGCCTCAAGCTCCCGGCACTCTGTCACACTCAGCTGACTCACCGTGGCGGTGACTCCCTCCTCCCTGCACAGTTCTCTCTCTCGCTCCACCCGTTTGGCGCAGTACCCACAGCCATCCTCAGCACACGGGCGGCGGGACAAGGCGTCTGCATTGCTGTGGCGAAGGCCGGCTCTGTGCTCCACCTGGAAGTCGTAGGGTTGTAGCTCCTCCAGCCAGCGGGCAATCTGACCCTCTGGCTCCTTGAAGGAGAGAAGCCACTGCAGGGCGGAGTGATCCGTCCGGACCACAAACGGCAGGCCCCCCAGGTAGTACTTGAAATGGCGTACTGCTGCCACGACAGCCAAAAGCTCTCTCCTTGTCACGCAGTAGCGTTTTTCAGCCTTATCAAAAGTTCTGCTGTAATAAGCTACTACGTGTTCCCCATCAGGACCACGCTGAGCCAGCACAGCCCCCAAACCCTCATTGCTTGCGTCGGTGTCCAGGATGAACGGACGGTTCGGGTCTGGTGAGGCCAGGACAGGGGCCTCCATCAGGGCCCGTTTGAGGGCCTCAAACGCCCGCTGGTGCTCTTCGGTCCACTGAAAAACAGTGTCCTCCTTGAGAAGGTGGTTCAAAGGAGCCGCTACCCCCGCAAACCCCTTCACAAACCTACGATAGTAGGATGCCAGCCCCAGGAAGCTCTTAACCTCTTTTTTCCCCCCTGGAACTGGCCACCCCCTCACAGCCTCTACTTTGTCTGGCATCGTGCTGATGCCCTCACCACCCAGCTGATGCCCCAGGAACGCCACCTCCCTTTGCATGAAATGGCACTTTCCCGGATGTAATTTTAGCCCCGCCCCCGAGATTCTCTCCAACACTCGCCTAATTGCCCCCAGTGCCCCCTCAAACGATGTGCCGTGCACCAATATGTCGTCTAGGTACACAACACACTCGTCTCTCGGAACCCCCACCAGCACTCTGTCCATGAGCCTCTCAAAGGTGGCAGGAGCATTACAGAGCCCGAAGCACAGCACCTTGAACTGCCAATGGCCCCTATCTGTGGAGAAGGCCGTTTTTTCACGTGCCCCTGGCGAGAGGGGCACCTGCCAGTAGCCACTACGCAGATCAAGGGAGGAGAACCACGAGGACCCTCTCACGTGGTCTAGCGACTCATCAATCCTCGGTAGGGGATAAGAGTCTTTAGTGGTGACAGAATTTAGGCCCCTGTAGTCAACACAAAACCTAAGTTTACCCCCTTTCTTAGGCACCATGACGACCGGCGCGGACCATGGGCTATCTGATGGCTCAATGAAATCAGCCCGCAACATGTCAACAATAGCTGTGTCTGCTGCTTCCCTCCTGGCAAGGGGAATACGACGGGGCCGAATTTTAATGGGTCGGGCGTCCCCAGTGTCTATTTCGTGCTGAACTAGGTGCGTTTGTCCTACCTCATCTTCCCCCCAAGCGAAGCTATCTTTAAAGTCCAACAGCAGCTGCTTTAACTGTCTCTGACAGTTCTTCAGCCACACAGCCTCGACGGCGTCGATAGCTTCCTCCTTCCCCCCGTCGGGCTGATGGGTTGAAGGAGCCAGTGTGTTTTGGGCTACTGGGCTGCCTGTGCTTGCACCATGATGGGGAGTGAAGGCCGTCGCCGCCGGAGACAGCTGCTGGGATGGCACAACGACCAAGGGAGCAGCCGGGATGACCGGTGGAGTTTCTGCAAGCTTGGAGGAAGACGGAGGGACAGCCCTGCCCCCTGCTGGCCCTCCCGAAGGCGACATTCCCACTGTGGGCCCCCCCGACAGCCTCAAAGTGCCTGACGCTAAGTCCAACTGAGCCCCACAGTTTTTCAAAAAGTCCATTCCCAGTATACAGGGGTCCTGCACCGCTGCTACCCACACCGGACACCCCACAGTTCTCCCCCCCACAGTCACAGATAGCTGACACTTCCCTAACATGGGGGCTAGCTCCCCCGTGACAGTCCGTAGCTGGACAAGGGTCGGCTCCACCCGCACCCCAACAGGTAGTATGTCCGGTCTCACCAGGGTTACTGTAGAGCCCGTGTCGACCAGGGCCAAACATTCCACCCCCTCTACCTTGACGATGACATTGCAGAAGTCCCCAACGGTGGTACGTCCCACCACAACTACCGGACTAGGAAACACGGCGGCAGCTACACCCTGGGGGAGCAGGTCCCCACCCTCTTGTCTGCGCTGCTGGGTACCTCCTTTGCTTACAGTGGGTTCGGGGGCGGGGGGGTGGGCCCGCGCTGCCCCCTGCGCGAGAACCCGTTGTCGTTTCCCTGGTGACGGGGGAATCTGCCACACTCCCGCTGAATGTGGCCAGGTTGGCCACAACCCCAGCAGACAATAGGAGTTGAGCTGACACTGCGACATTGCCTGGAGCCCCTCTCCATGACAAGCGAAGCAGTCTTGACTAGCCCGCCCAACTCGTCAACCCACTCTGGTTTTGTGACCCCTGGCACCCCAGCCACCGCTGCTCTCACCTCTGGTTGACTGGTGACTTCCACTCTCACTCCCTCACCCCAGATCAGCTCCCTCTTCCTGGCTATCTCCACTGCAGCCCGCAGAGATGGTGGGTCCGCCATCTGAACATGCTTACCCAGTTCGGTGGAAGAGAGCGCTCTAATAAAACTGTCCCGTGCCAGCTCGTCTTGCACCCCAATCGGCATAGTTGCATAAGCCCGCCTGGTCAGGCTCAGAATACCACTTGCCAACGCCTTTAATGATTCCCCCTGAAGTCTCTTTTTGTTACACAGTTCAATCCGCAGCATGTTGGGCTGCGCGTCGCTGCCGAAACGGCCCCCCAATGCCTCCACTAGCGCACCGTAGTCGCCCCTATCGTCCGGGGCTAGCGTTAGCAGGCATTCCGACGCCTCCTCCGCCAGGCTCAGGGCAAGCTGTAACGCTTTCGTCTCGTCAGACCACCTCCCGGCTCTAGCCAACAACTCGAATTGAGTGAAAAAAACTTCCCATTTACCTTGTCCATTGAACTTTGGTAGTTTAGCCGCTACCGTGGCTAATGGCAATAGGTCGCTGCCATCTCTGTTTACATAAGCAGGCCCAGCCATTTCCGCACCCGGTGACGTCGATATCCCCGTCGCCGTGACGTCTGCTCTCGAGCGATGTGAAGGAAAACCCGCCAGTTCTGCCATCTTGCTGACTGACAATTTAACTCCCGCCAAGTGGCTCTCAAGCCCCTCTACGGCAGTCGCCGCCTGACCCTCCCGACCGGGTACCCCCGAGCCCACAACGGACACTTTGTCCGACTCTTCCTTAATTTTCCGCCTCGCCCCAGGCATCATGACCGTAGATGCGAGTCACGCTAAAGCCAACCCGGCCTATACTGAACAGCTAACTCGCCTAGTCTCGATCCCGTAGTTCGAAAGCACTTCTGACACCAATGTAATGACCCGGCTGGGTCATTAAAGAGAAAAGAGACGGACTCTAGATGTACAGGTTAGAACACAGGTTTATTCCTAAACTGGGCTATTGTTCAGGCCACAGCCCACGCCGCTAAATGCCGAACGTACACAATTATACATGTCGAGTTAAGGGTCACTCTCATAGGAACAGATCAAGGCCCGAACAGAAGAGAGAGATATGAGACACTAATCCCTCTTTATGCATTTCCAAATCCCGCGGGATTACCCATCATACCCCCCCAACCTTTCCATCTGTCCTGACATATTTAACCCCTGCTAGTAGCCATGAGAACCATAACACACCCACAAACACAGAACACAATACCGGGTCGTTACATACTATACATGACTTCCGAACTCTGGATCTGCCCTTCACAGAACTGAATGGGTTTTGAATGACATTCTTTCTGAACTTGAGCACCTCGTGCAACAAGAAGTTGCCCCCATCCCTCCCGCTAACTGGGCAACTTTTGCACATTTTTTGTTGTCTGAGTGAGGGGAAAACATTGAGGATTACTGTATAATAAATACTTATTTGATGTCATACAAGCAACCCAGACACCAGTCCAAATGTGCACTTCACATTTCCATAGCATAAAACTCATGTCATATACAGTATCAACGTTTATGATCACTGTGTTTGATGTACAGCTACACGATGACAAGTCATCATACCCTGGATTGTTCTGAACAAAATTAGCTTACTGTATATTTGTCTATTGTGAATAAAATTTGCCATGGCACACGCACCTGAATGGACTCATGACTCCTTTCTATGGTCATCAGAATGATGATCTGTTTCTGTGAATTACATTGTGAAGCCTAACATTGTAATATATTATTTTATAACTTACAGTGCCTTCAGAAAGTATTGGTTCCCCTTGATTTATTCCACATTTTATTGTGTTACAACCTGAATTCAAAGGGTTAAATATATTTTTTCTCACCCATGTACACACAATACTCCATAATGACAAAGTGAAAACATGTTTTAGCAAATGCATTGAAAATGAAATACAGAACTATCTAATTTACAGTACATAAGTATTCGCACAACTGAGTCAGTACTTTGTAGAAGCACCTTTGGCAGTGATTACAGCTGTGAGTCTTTCTGGTAAGACTCTAAGAGTAGATTTAAGATTTAAGTAGATTTAAGTCAGGACTGTAACTCAGCCACTCTGTCTTCTTGTTAAGCAACTCCAGTGTAGATTTGGTTATGTTTAAGGTTATTGTCCTGCTGAAAGGTGAATTCATATCCCAGTGTCTGGTGAAAAGCAAACTGAACCAGGTTTTCCTCCAGGATTTTGCCTGTGCTTAGCGCCATTCCTTTTCTTTTTTTATCCTGAAAAAACACCAGTCATTAACGATCACAAGTATACCCATAACATGATGCAGCCACCACTATGCTTGAAAATATGGATAGTGGTACTCAGTCATGTGTTGTATTGGATTTACCTCAAACAAAACACTGTGTATTGTTCTATTGTGTGTGACTCGTTAAGCAAATTTGTACTCCTTATTTAGGTGTGACATTTCATCTTTTCATTTTTTATGAATTTGTAAAAACATGATTCCACTTTGACATTGTGGGTTATTGTGTGTAGGCCAGTTATCAAAAACATCCGAATGTAATCAATTTTAAATTCAGGCTGTAACACAACAAACTGTGGAAAAAGTCAAGGGGTGTGAATACTTTCTGAAGGCTCTGTAGCTAGTCATGATTGCAATAGAACAAGCTTCAAATGATGCCCAACTGATGCAGATTGCGATTTATAATGGACAGTTTTTGGATTGTGTAAACAACAGTATTGTGTGATGGCAGGGATGTGTTCCAACCAAAACAACTATAAGCGTGCTTGCTCTAGTTCCTCAATGGCACAGATAGGAGAGCTCAAAAAAGCACCTCATAGTTGAAGAATCTTATTTAAATCATAAAGGTGTATTGGAATTTTAAAGTGCATTCAACAGTGCACATTTTGGAGAGGTGTGTGGCCACTTGGAGACACCAGTTAGTCCTCTCACTCAAACCCTTGTCATTCTTTGGTCTAATGTGGCACATATCCCACATTTTCTAGGAATATTCCTATCATGTTACTGAATGTATTTTCAGATTTCGTGAACAAGAAATGTGGCAAAAGGTACAATCAATTGATACAATGGTTATGCCTTTCATATTTCTGACGTAAGGACGATCCGTATAGGCTAATTCTCACGAGTGTAAAGGGCATTAGTGGTTCAGGCAGGGGGGTTAGGGTGGTATTATTTTCTGTTTGTTAATGTCTATGCTCTCAGTAGGGGTCTGACCAGATGCAGTTACTTGAGAAGCATAGACAGGACATGCAACAGTATGATGGAGGTAGATGTATTGTTATGGGGGATGACTGGAACTGTACAACAGATTACACAGCAGATAGGAACTGGGAGGAGGCTCTTCCACATTCGGGGGTGGTATTAACAAATATGTTGAAACAGCATGGGCTAGTAGATGAGTGGAGAAAGAGAAATTGGGGAGGCAGGAGCTATAAATGGGTGAAGGTTGTGGAGGGGAGGATTAGTGTGGCGAGGCTAGATAGGTTTTATGTCATTAAGGTGAGCTGTAAAAGGGTTCTGGACTCCTAGATCTGCCCTAGTGGCTTCTCAGACCATCACATGGTCACAGTTGACTATAGCTTGTCAGTTCTACCTCATCTGAGGTAGGAAAGCTGAGTTTGAGAACCTAAGAAAATGGTGGGAGGTGGGGAAAACCCAAATAAGGGTATTTTGTCTGCCCTACTCTGTCCATAGAACAGCTAGGATAAGGTTTACTATTCAGAGGCTGGAGCTGGATATTAGAGACATTGAGAATAGCCTTATTGAGCAGCAGGACTTTAGGTCAGAGAGGGAGTTGAAGGCTAAGTGGACACAGTTGGGGTCTTTTTTTACAGGATCAGGTGAAGGGAGAGCATGGATGGCCACATTAGAGCATGGATGTCCACATTAGAGCATGGATGGCCACCCTGAAGGACATGGATGCTCTGAGTGTGTTCTTCAACCTGGAGAGGAAGTTAGCAGATTAGAAGCAGATGTGCTCAGGAGATTCTGCATGGGCTGCTTAAACTGGGGCCTGATCACAGTGCTGGGATGGAGGTCCAGCTGCCTAGGAGAGCTAATGCATAGCGGCTGTACAGCAGCTCTCGCCAGGCCGTGCACCGGGGGTAGATGGACTGACAGCTTAGTTGCATAAACCTTTCTGGGGTGTACTGGGGAGGGACCTCTTAGAGGTCCCACCCCCCACTTTTACTATAACAGAAGCCCCAGAGTACAGTAGCTTGACCCATGATCTAAAGCCGCTACACTGGCCAAATTATTCCATGGTCTTAACAGATAGATCAAGAAAAAGCGTGTGTCATACCTATCTAAATGAGTCCCAGATCCTGATCATACATCCTAGTGATGTCTATCACTGTCACGACTTCTGCCGAAGTCGATGCCTCTCCTTGTTCGGGCGGTGCTCGGCAGTCGACGTCACCGGTCTTCTAGCCATCATTGATCCATGTTTCATTTTCCATTGCTTTTGTCTTGTCTTCCTACACACCTGGTTCCAATCCCATTCATTAATTGTTGTGTATTTAACCCTCTGTTTTCCCTCATGTCCTTGTCAATTTATTTTGTTCAACACTGGACAGTTGGGGCAGTGTTACACCTCCGTTTGCATAAGGGGGGCCAAGGGCTGGTGGACATTGGGTCCAGAGTGACAGCTTTCTGTCACTTGTTCCTGTTGGATCTGGAGCAGGTCGACATGTCAGCCATTACTCAGTTCTACCGCTTTGTGGAAAAGAATCTATATGTTGGAGGGCCTACAGTATGTATAGTGTAGCCAAAAGGTGAAGGTACTGCCTATTAAACAACCTGTTTGGGCAGGCAAAAATGGCAGTGTGGAAGACCAGAAAGTGTGAGATGCTATTTGTGTTTACAAATGTGTGGACGGACCCCAGAGCTGTGCTGCAGGGGCTGGTGTGGGCTCGGCTCCTTCTGGAGCATATACAGAGTGCACAAAACATTATGCTCTTTCAATGACATAGACTGACCAGGTGAATCCAGGTGAAAGCTATGATCCCTTATTGATGTCACTTGTTATATCCACTTCAAATCAGTGTAGATGAAGGGGAGGAGACAGGTTAAAGAAGGATTTTTAAGCCTTGTGACAATTGAGACATGGATTGTTTATGTATGCCATTCAGAGGATGAATGGGCAAGACAAATATTTAAGTGCCTTTGAACAGGGTATTGCAGTAGTTTCCAGGTGTACCAGTTTGTGTAAAGAACTGCAGCACTGCTAGGTTTGTCCCTGCCTTCATCTCTGTCTGTCTTCCTGTCTGTCTGTATGTCTGTACAAGGCCTTAATCAGAGCAGTGACTGAGGAGCCTACAGTCAGCCTGCTGAGATATGTTGTAAATATATGAAAGTGAATACACACAGACACACACACTAAGCCTTGAGGAGCTATCCGGGGATTAGTTTATCTGTCTCTGTGACAGACCACTAGAGAGATTTTTCAGAGCACAGTGTCTCTCTTTCTGTAGTGCAGGATCCTCTCCTCTCTCTCTCCTGGATTGCAATGGTTCAGAGGCTTGTGATGTGATCTGTGAGAAAGTGATATAATTGGTTGTCCTAAGATTAGGCTGTTACTTTTGGTTGGTTAACCATTCTTTAGAGACAATTGTACAAATAAGACTCATTGATTTCTCCCTCATTTTGATTGGCTAAACCAGGGTTTTCCAACCCTCTCCTCAACGTTTCACATTTGAGTTTTAACCCTAGACTGGTACACCTGATTCAATTAGTCAACTGATCATCAATCCAAAATGTGAAATGTCTGGGAAGTGGGGGGGGGGGGCTAAGCCTTCTCTCTCAGGACCAGACAACACTCATGCAGGCACGTAGACCAACAGACACACACACACACACAGTGACAACAACCTGATTGACAGTATAGAGATCCATCAGTGTGTACTTTGACGTGAGAGTGTAAAGAGATGCTGGAGTAGATGCTCAACATGAATCCCACAGTAAATACTCACTGTCTCCTGCACTGTTTGTGCATGTGTGTGAGTTTTCTATAAGAGAGAGAACAATAAAACGTTTGTAGAGTATACCGGGTGTCTTTATCTCAGCAGGGCTTGCTCACAGGAAACTGTTCCTACTCCGACCCTGCTGCTTCCTCTTTGGCTGTGATATTGTTACTGTAGGCCCAAAGTTTGGGAATTATCTCACAGTTCGTCAGTGTTGGAGTGTTAGAATTTTTTATTTATCTCCGCATCCACCTCTCTCTCTTTTTGTGTGTGCCTCTGCTCCAGTGGATTGGGTGGAGTAAGGGGAGGAAGGAAGAGAAAGAAGAGGATAGAGGGAAGTGTAGTGAAAATGTTTCCTTAAGGTTCACTCCAGCCATTTTAGTTTCACTTAATTTAAATAAACAATGATCTCGAAGTATCATAAAGCTATTACGTGTTGTTTTTTTCAACCATACTCGTCAATAAGTATTTTAAAAACAGCTTTTACTGAAGCCAGAATCTTTCCTGGAAACATACTAGCCAAAAGGTAACTCACAACATGGCTACATAATCAGAAATGCTACTGTAACTTTAGCCCAGCAATGCTGCAAGGTAGTATCTGACCCTGAAATGAATGAGGAAGATAATTAGCCAGTGCAAACCCAACAGGTATGCAGGATGTAACACAGTGGCAAGTCTATTTGGAAATCGTTGCAACCCGTAACGTTAGTGTGGCTATAGCTAGCTAGCTTGTATTTAAATTCGCTTGATCCCAGTACACGCCACATTTTACATCGCCTATAACTTCAAGCGATGTGATGATATTGTAAAAGCTGATACATCATGCATGCCAATTAGCTTGTTAGATGGTTAATTGTTCGATTTGACATTATATCTCAACAAATAAGCTATACTACACTAAACCAAAATATAAATATAAACACAACATGCAACATTTTCAAAGATTTTACTGAGTTACAGTTCATTAAAGGAAATCAGTCAATTTAAATAAATGTATTGGGCCCTAATCTGTGGATTTCACATGACTGGGAATACAGAAATGCATACCTTAAAAAAAAGGTAGGGGCGTCGATCAGAAAACCAATCAGTATCTGCCGTAACCATCATTGCAAATCAAATCAAAATCAAATTTTACTTGTCACACGCACCGAAAATCAGCAGGTGTAGACCTTACCGTGAAATGCTTAGTTACAAACTACACTTGGTGCTCCGGTACCCTTGCCATGCAGTAGCAGAGAGAACAGTCTATGACTCGGTTGACTGGAGTCTGTGACATTATTTTGGGCCTTCCTTTGACACTGCCTGGTATATAGGTCCTGGATGGCAGGAAGCTTGGCCCCAGTGATCAAATCAAAATCAAATCAAATGTATTAGTCACATGCGCCGAATACAACCTTACAGTGAAATGCTTACTTATGAGCCCCGAACCAACAGTGCAGTTTCAAAAAAATACAGATAAGAATAAGAGATAAAAGTAACAAGTAATTAAAGAGCAGCAGTAAAAAATAACAATATTTACAGGGGGGTGCCAGTACAGAGTCAATCTGCAGGGGCACCGGTTAGTTGAGGTAGTATGTACATGTAGGTAGAGTTATTAAAGTGGCTATGCATAGATGACAACTGAGAGTGGCAGTGGTGTGGAGATGGGAGGGGGGGGGGGGCAATGCAAATAGTCTGGGTAGCCATTTGACTAGATGTTCAGGAGTCTTATGGCTTGGGGGTAGAAGCTGTTTAGAAGCCTCTTGGACCTAGACTTGGTGCTCCGGTACTGCTTGCCGTGCGGTAGCAGAGAGAACAGTCTATGAATAGTGTCGTTGGAGTCTTTGACAATTTTTAGGGCCTTCCTCTGACACCGCCTGGTATAGAGGTCCTGGATGACAGGAAGCTTGGCCCCAGTGATGTACTGGGCCGTATACACTACCCTCTGTAACGACTTATTGTCGGATAACTAGCAGTTGCCGTACCAGGAGGTGATTAAACCGGTAAGGATGCTCTTGATGGTGTTGCTGTATAACTTTTTGAGGATCTGGGGACCCATGCAAAATCTTTTCAGTTTCCTGAGGGGGAAAAGGTATTGTCGTGCCCTCTTCATGACTGTCTTGGTGTGTTTGGACCATAACAGTTTGTTGGTGATGTGGAGAGAAAGGAACTTCAAAATCTCGGCCCACTCCACTACAGCACCATCGATGTGAATGGGGGCGTGTCCGGCCCTCCTTTTCCCGTAGTCCACGATCAGCTCCTTTGTCTTCCTCCGCTGAGGAAGTGATTGTTGTCCTAGCACCACAGTGCCAGGTCTCTGATCTCCTCTCTATAGGCTGTCTCATCGTTGTCGGTGATCAGGCCTACCACCTTTGTGTCATCAGCAAACTTAATGATGGTGTTGGAGTCGTGCTTGGCCACGCGGTCGTGGGTGAACAGGGAGTACAGGAGGGGACTGAGCACATTGTTGAGGATCAGCGTGGCAGATGTGTTGATGCCTACCCTGACCATCTGGGGTTTGCCCATCAGGAAGTCCAGGATCCAGTTGCGGAGGGAGGTGTTTAGTCCCCGGGTCCTTAGCTTAGTGATAAGCTTTGTGGGCACTATGGTGCTGAACGCTGAGCTGTAGTCAGTGAACAGCATTTTCACATAAGTGTTCCTTTTGTCCAGGTGGGAAAGGGCAGTGTGGAGTGCAATTGAGATTTTGTCATCTGTGGATCTGTTGGGGCAATATGCGAATTGGAGTGGGTCTAGGGTTTCCAGGATGATGGTGTTGATGTGAACCATGACCAGCCTTTCAAAGCACTTCATGGCTACTGACGTGAGTGGTACGGGCCGGTAGTTATTTAGGCAGGTTACCTTCACTCTCTTGGAAACAGGGTGGTCTGCTTGAAACATGTAGGTATTGCAGTATTGGTCAGGGAGAGGTTGAAAATATATTTGAAGACACTTGCCAGTTGGTCCGCGTATGCTCTGAGTACACATCTTGGTAATCCGCCCCACGGCCTTGTGAATCTTGACCTGATCAAAGGTCTTGCTCACATCGGCTACGGAGAGGTGTGATCACACAGTCGTCTGGAACAGCTGTTTCTATCATGCACTCTTCAGTTTTGCTTGCTTTGAAGCGAGCATAAAGGGCATTTAGCTCTTCCGGTAGGTTCGCTTCACTGGGGAGCTCGCGGCTGGTTTTCCCTTTGTAGGCCGTAATTGTTTGCAAGCCCTGCCACATCCGACTAGCATCAGAGCCGGTGTAGTAGGATTCAATCTTAGTCTTGTATTGATGCTTTGCCTGTTTGATGGTTCGTCTGAGGGCATTGCGGGATTTCTTATAAGTGTCCAGATTAGTGTCCCGATCCTTGTAAGGGGCAGCTCTAGCCTTAAGCTCGGGGGGATGCTGCCTGTTATCCATGGCTTTGGTTGGGATATGTAGTTACGGTAACTGTGGAGATGACATCGTCAATGAACTTATTAATGAAACCGGTGACTGAGGTGGTATTCTCCTCAATGCCATTAGATGAATCCCGGAACATATTCCAGTCTGTGCTAGCAAAACAGTCCTGTAGTGTAGCATCCGCGTCATCTGATACTTCCATATTGAGCGAGTCACTGGTACTTCCTTGTTTAGTTTTTGCTTAAAAGCAGGAATCAGGAGGATATAAATATGGTCAGATTTGCCAAATGTAGGGCGAGGGACAGCTTTGTATGCATTTCTGTATGTGGAATAATGGTTGTCTACAGTTCTTTTTTTCTATTTCAACATGTGACATGCTGGTAGGAATTCGGTAAAATGGATTTAAGTTTGCCTGCATTCAAGTCCCCGGCTACTAGGAGCGCCGCTTCTGGATGAGCATTTTCTTGTTTGCTTATGTCCTTACACAGGGTTTGGGTAGGTTACTGTCTAAATGTAATCCCTTACAGTTACTAGTTACCCTGTCCAAAATTGTAAAGTAATCTGATTACATGTGATTCTTACAGGTGAGTTAGCTGTTGAGTAATAGACCAAAATACATTTTGTAAAAAAAAATATATATATTATCTCGGTAAGGGATTTTTTCTTAACGTTAACGTCCCAATTCCGTAAGGCTGCTGTGTAAATGCAGTATGAAGCAACAACTTGACCATTTGACTATTGAATGACCATTGATCTGAGAGAGACAATATTTTCAGGTACTCCCCATATCCCTGTGCATACCCTAGGTTCTGTCTTTACCATACTAGCGCAAGCAGATCTTTGTCTCTGACAGCCTGAGAAAGAGATTTCTCTGAAATCCCCTTTATCCTCCTTCCTTCTGGAAGTTCCTTTCCTGTACATGGGTTTCCATGGTGATGCCTCAAACGCGTACTGTTGCTGTAAGTGGTCTCTGAGTGAGTGTGTGTTTGTGTGTGAGTCTTATACTATGCTGCTTTGAGGCTTGAGTGTGATTTGACTGTTCATGCAGCTTTTGCATTCTGATCATTGAGTTCTGATGATGGAATTCCAAACACATCATGCATCTACAATTACATTTAAAGTGCCTTCAGAAGGTATTAATACCCTTTGACTTATTATGTGGGGTAGCAGGTAGCCTAGTGGTTAGAGCATTGAACTAGTAACCGGAAGGTTGCAAGATTGAATCCCCGAGCTGACAAGGTAAAAATCTGTCGTTCTGCTCCTGAACCCACTGTTCCTAGGCCGACATTGAAAATAATAATTTGTTCTTAACTGACTTGTCTAGTTAAATAAAAGCTTTTAAAAAATCCACCTTTTGTTGTTACAGCCTGAATTCAAAATGGATTAAATATTTAATTTTTCTCACCCATCTCACCCCCATAATGACAAAGTGAAAACATGTTTTTAGAAATGTTTGCAAATGTATTCAAAATTAAATACAGACATATCTAATTTACATAAGTATCCACACCCCTAAGTCAATACATGTTAGAATAACCATTGGCAGCGAACCTAGTTGTGAGTATTTCTGGGTAAGTCTCTAAGAGCTTTACATATCTTGATTGAACATTATTTGCATATTATTCTTTTTAAATTCCCTCTGTTAAGTTGGTTGTGGTCATTGCTAGACAGCCTTTTTCAAGTCTTGCTATAGATTTCAAGTCGATTTAAGTCAAAACTGTAACTAGGCCACTCGAGAACATTCACTGTCCTCTTGGTAAACAACTCCAGTGTATATTTGGCCTTGTGTTTCAGGTTACTTTCCTGCTGAAAGGTGAATTTGTTTCCCAGTGTCTGTTGAATCAGAGTGAACCAGGTTTTCTACTTGGATTTTGCCTGTGCTTAGCTTTATTCCTTTTATTTTTTATCCTAAACAACTCCCTAGTCCTTGCAGATGACAAGTATACATATAACATGATGCAGCCACCACCATGCTTGAACATATGATGAATGGTACGCAGTGATTTGTTCTTTTGGATTTGTCTCAAACATAACGCTTTTGTATTCAGAACAAAGTTAATTTGTTTGCCACATTTTTGTGCATTTATTTTTCTTTAGTGCCTTATTGCAAACAGGATACATGTTTTGGAATATTTGTATTCTGTACAGCCTTCCTTCTTTTCACACTGTCATTTAGGTTAGTATTGTGGAGTAACTACAATGTTGTTGATCTATCTTCAGTTTTGTCCTATCACAGCCATTAAACTCTGTAACTGTTTTAAAGTCACCATTGGCCTCATTGTGTGAAATCACTGAGTGTTTTCCTTCTCTCTGGCAACTGAGTTAGGAAGGATGCCTGTATCTTTGTAGTGACTGGGTGTATTGATACATCATTCAAAGTGTAATTAATATCTTCACCATAATCAAAGGGATATTCAATGTCTGTTTTTTCTTCTTCCCATCTACCAATAGCCACCCTTCTTTGCGAGGAATTGGAAATCATCCCAGGGATTTGTGGTTGAGTCTGTGTTTGAAATGTTCTGCTCGACTGAGGGACTTTACAGATAATTGCTTGTGTGGAGTACTGAAATTAGGCAGTCAATAAAAATCATATTAAACACTATTACTGCACACAGAGTGAGTCCATGCAAGTTATTATGTGACTTGTTAAGCATATTTTTACTCCTGAACTTATTTAGGCTTGCCATAAGAAAAGGCTTGAAAACTTGTTGACTCAAGCCGTTTCAGATTTACGTGTTTTATTAATTTGTAAACATTTCTAAAAACATAATTCCACTAATATTATGGGGTATTCGGTGTAGACCAGTGACACAAAATCAAAATTTAATCAATTTTTAATTCAGGCTGTAACACAACAAAATATGGAAAAAGTCAAGTGGTGTGAATACTTTCTGAAGGGACTGTAAATGTCGAGCATAATTATCCACATTGTGTCCGGATTCCCTTTTCCCACAGTATATTCAAATGACAGTATGCATTCTGCAAATGGTGGAATAGGCTAAAAATGATAATAATCACAACAACAACTTGATGGCAGTCAGTTAGCCAACTACTGCAGCTAGCTAGCCAGTTAACCTCTAACTAACCAGCAAGCTAGCAAGCAAAGGTAAAGGGATTGCAAAGAAGTTAGCATGACTCCAGACAAACACGTTTTTTTTCTAAATAAGCCAGATGGCTAGCATTTATGAAGCCAGCAAAGATTCCTCCAAAGATTCCTCTCTCTCCCAAAATACACGTTTTCTGGAGAGTGCTGATGACGTCTCCCACTGTGTGCGCTTTCGGTAGCCTGATTGCATCCAGACTGAGGAGAAATCTGCAGACAATGTGTCCCTGACCACCTCCTGAAGTGGTCAGCCAGATCTGAACACAATCCGACCACAATGCAACTTTTGTGTGTTTAGACCTGTCTTTTCAATGTGATAGTAGTCTGATAGCAGAAGTCTTATGTCAGTGTCAAGTGTAGACAGAGGTTCTCTGTCCCGGCCAGAAATGCTTCTGAATCTCCATATTTACCTCAAGGCCTGCTTCTCTGTCCTGTCTCCACTGAAAAGTTCGGTCTTCCTCTGAGGGTAAGTTACACAAACCCTCTCGTCTCTTTATTGATTAGTTACAACACAATTTACAACAGGTATAAAAGGGACAGCGAAATGCTTAATCTTAGGGCTAGGCCCCTTTTTTTCTCAATTTCCGCCTGACTGACATGCCCAAAGTAAACTGCCTGTTGCTCAGGCCCTGAAGCCAGGATATGCATATAATTGGTACCATTGGAAAGAAAGCACTTTGAAGGTTGTGGAATTGTTAAAATAATGTAGGAGAATATAACACAATAGATATGGTAGGAGAAAATCCAAAGAAAAACCAACCAGATATTTTTTTTAGAGACCATCCTCTTAGAATGGCAAGTATAAGGTCCCTGGATGCAATTCCTATGAATTCCACATGGTGTCAGCAGTCTATGTTCCAGGTTCCAGGATTGTAACTTCAAAAACGAATAAGAAACATCAGTTTCAGTACAGGGACACAGTTTTGGAAATTTGTGTTTGCGCACGCCATGAAGACAGGACGCACCTGCTAAAATTGGTTTCCAATTGAACATACTTCTTTCCGTAAGAAATATTATAATTTGATTACATTTTAGGAGTAAATAGAAATGTATTTTGACTTGTTGAAACAAAGTTTAGGGGTAGATCTTCGGATTACTTTCTCTGCATGTTGAACGAGTGGATTACTCAAATCGATGGCGCCAACTAAACAGACTTTTTGGGCTATAAAGAAGGATTTTATCTAACAAAACGACACTACATGTTATAGCTGGGACCCTTTGGATGACAAATCAGAGGAAGATTTTCAAAAAGTAAGTGAACATTTAGTCGCTGTGCCGGTGGAAAAATATTTTGATGTGGGACGCCGTCCTCAAACAATCGCATGGCATGTTTGCTGTAATAGCTACTGTAAATCGGACAGTACAGTTAGATTAACAAGAATTTAAGCTTTCAACCGATATAAGATACTTATATGTTCATAAATGTTTAAAATCCATAATTTTTATGATTATTTATATGAATTGCGCGTCCTCCAGTTTCACCGGAAGTTGTCCCACTAGCGTGATGTCTAGGCTTAAGACGAATGCTTAAAGTATGTGCTAGCTCCCACAACAATGCAGCACAGATGTACAGTGGCTTGCGAAAGTATTCACCCACCTTGTAATTTTTCCTATATTGTTACCTTACAACCTGGATTTAAAATTGATTTTTGGGGGGTTTGCATCATTTAAATTTACACAGCATGCCTACCACTTTGAAGATGCAAAATAGTTTTTATTGTGAAAAAAAACAAGAAATAAGACAAAAAAACTGAAAACTTGAGCGTGCATAACTATTCACCCCCCCAAAGCTAAACTTTGTAGATCCACGTTTTGCAGAAATTACAGCTGCAAGTCTCTTGGGGTATGTCTCTAAAAGCTTGGCACATCTAGACACTGGGATTTTTGCCCATACTTCAAGGCAAAACTGCTCCAGCTCCTTCAAGTTGGATGGGTTCCTCTGGTGTACAGCAATCTTTAAGTCATACCACAGAATCTCAATTGGATTGCGGTCTGGGCTTTGACTAGGCCATTCCAAGACATTTAACTGTTTCCCCATTAAACCACTTGAGTGTTGCTTTAGCAGTATGCTTAGGGTCATTGTCCTGCTGGAAGGTGAACCTCCGACCCAGTCTCAAATCTCTGGAAGACTGAAACAGGTTTCCCTCTAGAATTTCCCTGTATTTAGCACCATCCCTCATTCCTTCAATTCTGACCAGTTCAACAGTCCCTGCCGATGAAAAACATCCCCACAGCATGATGCAAGCCAGAA
This sequence comes from Salvelinus namaycush, assembly GCF_016432855.1. Classification (NCBI taxonomy): domain Eukaryota; kingdom Metazoa; phylum Chordata; class Actinopteri; order Salmoniformes; family Salmonidae; genus Salvelinus; species Salvelinus namaycush. The sequence goes on from NC_052315.1 coordinate 32,534,101, forward strand.
TTCTTACTGGTTGGTAGGTGATCAAATACTTATGTCATGCAATAAAATGCAAATTAATTACTTAAAAATCATACAATGTGATTTTCTGGATTTTTGTTTTAGATTCCGTCTCTCACAGTTGAAGTGTACCTATGATAAAAATTACAGACCTCTACATGCTTTGTAAGTAGGAAACCTGCAAAATCGGCAGTGTATCAAATACTTGTTCTCTCCACTGTATATATATATTTATTTATTTGTTTAAAAAAATAATTGTCTACTGTAGGTAGGGTTAGCTAGCAATAGTCGGCTGTACGTGCACCAAAATTCCGGAAATTTTCCCTGAAGCTTGTTCTCCATCTTCTTTTCAAATATTGAGCCAACATGTTTTCAGCACTTTTATTTTCCTGACTGATCAAAACTCGTTTTCTCATGCTCTCTTTTGTCTCTGCAGCAGACATATAAGGAGCAATATGTTTGGAACATCAAATCACAATAAAATCACAGTATCTAATCGCAAATCATATAGAATTGTGAGAATCGTGATTATCACAATATAGGCTGTGGCAGGTAACCTAGCGGTTAAGTGCATTTGGCCAGTAACTGAAAGGTTGCTGGTTCAAATCCCTGAGCCCAATAGGTGAAATTGAGATATTGAGATAAAAAAACGATGCCATTGGACCTTTAAAACTTAAATACACTAAAAGTTTAACATTTCCTGAAATCAAATTAAAAGAATTGAAGTTTTATTGTCATATGTTAGAAAGAGCACACTTTTGACGTTTGACCCCATGAAAAGATCACAAAATCTTTTTTTCTCTCTGATATACCTGTGCATTTCTGTGGAAGACCCGCCAAGGAAAACATTGAAGCATCTTTTCCTGGTGCGGCCCCAGACACACACACGCACACACACACAAACAAAGAGGGAGCAGTGGATAATTGGCAGCTATTGTTTTCCTGAACAATATTTTTTTGTGTCAATCAACTAAACGAGGGTTCAGTCTATAAAGGCTAACAAGGAACCGTCTTGTTTGGCTCTGCTGATCTGACAATCCATCTGAGGAGAAAAAACCCTTTAAACTCTAATCGTAACACAGAATCACACACACACTAACAGAGAGACATAGACAATATAATTCTTCCCGTATCTGCTTGCCTAGACCGTTGGATAGCAAAGTACTTCAGTCTAATGACTTCCTGAAGAGATAGGCTATGTTCAACAAGTGGAAACGGAACGAGAGCAGCATACTTTACATAGCTGTGGGTATTAGACCATTATTTTTTTAGTTAAATTAATAATTAGCTCAGAAATCGTGATAATAATAACAATCATAGCTTGTGTGATTAGGAAACTATGTTTTTCTTTAGCTTTAATCATCTCTGTATTTATAATATCTCTCTCTCTCTCTCTCACACACTCTTTAAATTAATCACAGTACAGTCTGTCTGTCTATTCTATGTAAACTTGATATTATAAACAGTAAAATACCGTGAAAAGTTTTACTGCAGCATACTTTTAATTATGGTGCATTGTGGGAAAATGTTGTGGGCAGCAATTGCTGTATTTCAAATGGTACTGTAATTCTATCTCACAGAATACAGTACCCCAGCAAAAACAGTTCATATTTGGAGTCAAAGTATCGATACAATATCATCCAAAATAATATTGCGATATGTAACTTTAACGGTTTTCTCCCTCTCTCTCTCTTGAACAGACAGCTTGGTGCATTCAATATGTCAATACCTCTCAAAAATACAAGTAGTGATGAAGTCAATCTCTCCTCTACTTCGAGTCAGGAGAGATTGACATGCATATTATTATTGTTCACTCTTCGTGTACATTTAAGAGCCAGCCGTGCTGCCCTGTTCTGGGGCAATTGTAATTTTTCTAAGTCCCTCTTTGTGGCACCTGACCACACGACTGCACTGTAGTCCAGATGTGTCAAAACTAGGGCCTGTACGACCTGCCTTGTTGATAGCGTTTTTAAAAAGGCAGGGCAGCGCTTTATTATGGACAGACCTCTTCCCATCTTAGCTACTGTTACACGAATATGTTTTTCCCATGACAGTTTACAATACAGTCTCCTAAGCTTGATACATTTTCACAGTATGCATTACAAAATTTAGTTGAGGTTTAGGGTTTAGTGAATTATTTGTCTCAGGTACAATGCTTTTATTTTTTTTTGTATATTTTCGACTAACTTATTTTTTGCCACCCATTCTGAAACTAACTGCAGCTCTTTGTTAAATGTTGCAGTGATTTCACTTGCTGTCATAGCTGACGTGTATAGTGTTGAGTCATCAGCAACCATAGACCCACAGGCTTTACTCAGAGCCAGTGGCATGTCATTAAAATATTGAAAAAAGTAAGGGGCCTATTCTTGGAGAATACCTGAATCTTCTCGATTATGTTGGAGAGGCTTGCATTAAAAAACACCCTTTTCTATTAGGTAACTCTCGATCCACAATATAGCAAAGGATGTAATCCCATAAAAAAAGGTGCAATGAAGGCTCACAAAAAAGCTCCCACAATCTTTATATTATCAATTTCTCTCAGCCAATCATCAGTCACTTGTGTAAGGTTAGCAAACTTAGGCATGATATCCCAACAACAAATTCTGAACCTACACATCCATGCATATCTGATCAAATTATGTCAATTCTAATTCAAATTATGAAAGACAAGCATTGTACATATTGAATGCACTTCCTTATAAGCGTGCTGAAAATCTGTTGTTAATTTGTTTACTGTGAAATAGCACTGTATCTGGCCAAACACTATTTTTCCCCAAAATGTACAAAGGATGGTATCATGCTGATTGGTTGGCTGTTTGAGCCAATAAAGGGTGCTTTGCTATTCTTGGGTATATTCTTCCTGTAGGCTTAGATTGAAGAGATGGCAAATAGGAGTGACAATATCGTCCTCTATTATCCAAAGTCATTTTCCATCCAAGTTCTCAGACCCAGGTGGCTTGTCACTGTTGATAGACAACAATACTTTTTTTTACCTCTTCCACACTCACTTTACGGAATTCAAAATCACAATGCTTGTCTTTCATCATTTGATCAGATATGCATGGACATGTAGGTTCAGCATTTGTTGTTGGCATATCATGCCTAAGTTTGCTAACCTTGCCAATAAAAAATGCATTAAAGTAGTTGGCAATATCCGTGGGTTTTCTGATGAATGAGCCATCTGATTCTATGAATGATTGAGCCGAGTTTGCCTTTTTGTCCAACATTTCATTTAAGGTGCTCCAAGGCATTTTATTATCATCCTTTAAATAATTTGTTTGTTTCATAGTACAGTTTCTTCTTCTTTTTGTTCAGTTTAGTCACATGATTTCAAAATGTACAGTATGTTTGCCAATCGGCTGTGCAGCCAGACTTATTTTCCATTCCTTTTTCCTCATCCCTGTCAACTATACACTTTTTCAATTCCTCATCAATCAACGGGGATTTAACAGTTTTTATAGTCATCAGAAACTCTCTTCCCACATACACTACATAACAAAATAATGTGGACACCCGCTCGTCCAACATCTCATTCCAAAATCATGGGAATTAATATGGAGGTGGTCACTTTGCTGCTATAACAGCTTCCACTCTTCTGGGAAGGCTTTCCACTATATGTTGGAACATTGCTGTGAGGACCTGCTTCCATTCAGCCAGAAGAGCATTAGTGAGGTCGGGCACTGATGTTGGGCGATCAGGCCTGGCTCGCAGTCGGTGTTACAATTCATCCCAAAGGTGTTCTATTGAGTTGAGGTCAGGGCTCTGTGTAGGCCAGTCAAGTTCTTCCACACTGATCTCGACAAACCATTTCTGTATGGACCTCGCTTTGTGCACGGGGGCATTGTCATGCTGAAACAGGAAAGGGCCTTCCCCAAACTTTTGCCACAAAGTTAAATGCACAGAATCGTCTAGAATGTCATTATATACTGTACATTTAAGATTTACCTTCACTGGAATTAAGGAGCCTAGCCCGAACCATGAAAAACCCAGACCATTATTCCTCCTCCAACAAACTTTACAGTGGGCGCTATGAATTCGGGCAGGTTGCGTCTTCCTGGCATCCGCCAAACCCAGATTCGTCCATCAGACTGCCAGATGGTGAAGCATGATTCATCACTCCAGAGAGCGCATTTCCACTAATCCAGAATCCAACGGCGGCGAGCTTTACCCCACTCCTGCCAACACTTGGCATTGCGCATGGTGATTTTAGGCTTGTGTGTGGCTGCTCTGCCATGAAAACCCATTTCATGAAGCTCCCGATGAACAGTTCTTGTGTTGACGTTGCTGCCAGAGGCACTTTGGAAGTCGGTAGTGAGTGTTGCAACCGAGCACAGACGATTTTTACTTGCTACACGCTTCATCACTTGGCGATCCCGTTCTGTGAGCTTGTATGGCCTACCACTTCATGGTTGAGCCGTTGTTGCTCCTAGATGTTTTCACTTCACAATAAAAGCATCTACAATTGATTGGGGCAGCTCTAGCAGGGCAGAAATTTGACAAACTGACTCATTGGAAATGTGGCATCATATGCGGTGCCACATTGAAAGTCACTGTGCTCTTCAGTACGGCCATCCTACTGCTAATGTTTGTCTTTGGAGATTGCATGGCTGTGTGCTCAATTTTATACACCTGTCAGCACCAGGTGTGGCTGAAATAGCCAAATCCACGAATTTGAAGGGATGTCCACATACTGTTGGACATGTAGTGTATCTTTCTATTTTCATCAGTCTCTCTCCATCTCTCTGACTCCTGTGTCTGGTGAATACTGAGCTATGCGAGGGTTCCATTGGAGTATAAAGTGATATTATATTTCCATCTCCACATTGATCGATGTCTCAGAAACCACCTTGTTAACAACCTGATGCTGCTTCTATTGATCCAGGGAAAGACAGCCCACTCATCAACAATCAATATGTGACCATGCACCCATCATCTAGAACAGCTCTCAAAACATATGTGTTTAACAGATCAATAACATGGCAGATTATAGCAGGATCTCTGGACTCATTCAGAGGTAGGCAGGATACACTGGCCATATGAACATAAGCCCTGTGACATTACAAAACATAACTACATGTGAGGGCAATGCTGAGGCGCTTATCATAAAGTAACATGCTTTGTAGTGGTAGGTGTTAAGTCATGCTATGTTTGTAATAGCATCATGCACAGGCTCCTGCTGAAATGTGGAACTGTGACTGATGATCATGGCCCTAGCAGTCCTTGAGAGTAGTGGTAAGTGAAAAAGAGAGCAAGGTTTATTAAGTTAATAAAACATACTAAGGGGATAAAACAAGGGATGAGGCAAAAGAAAGAGAGAAATATATGGGGATAAAATAAAAGAAAGGGATGGTCTTTTGAACCTGTCCCAATGGGCTGAGGAACAGATAATGAGAGCGTCCCAAACAATGGCCTGCCTCTGCAGCTCCTAGCCCCAGCTCCTAGTCCAATATTATATACTAAACTGTGCTGTATAACAGCTGACAGGTCCCAATTTAAACCCATTTGAACCCTGCCAGTTCCCTTCTCTAAAGGGACTGGACTCTGTGTACTGATCAGATGTTATTTGTCATATACACATGGTTAGGAGATGTTCATGTGAGTGTAGCGAAATGCTTGTGCTTCTAGTTCTGGCAGTGCAGTAATATCTAACAAGTAATCTAACAATTCCCCAACAACTACCTAATACACACAAATCTAAAGGTGTGAATGAGAATATGTACATGTAAGTATATGGATGACCGATGGCTGAGCGGCATAGGCAAGGTGCAATAGATGGTGTAAAAATACACTATATACATGTAATGTAAGATATATAAACATTATTAAAGTGGCATTATTTAAAGTGACTCGTGATCCATTTTTTAAAAGTAGTCAGTAATTGGGTCTCAATGTAGGCTGCAGCCTCTCTGAGTTAGTGATTGCTGTTTAGCAATCTACTGGCCTTGAGATAGGTCTTTTTCAGTCTCTCGGTCCCAGCTTCGATGCACCTGTACTGACCTCGCCTTCTGGATGGTAGCGGTTTGAACAGGCAGTGGCTCGGGTGGTTGATGCCATTGATGACCTTTTATGCCTTCCTGTGACATTGGGTGCTGTAAATACTGTATACTGTACGTACGGCTGCTTACTCACACCCTCCATGGGGTCCCTATCTCCCCCTGTAGGGCCTCCAACTCTACTGTAATGGCTACTAACCCCACTACGTCTGCTTCATCTGACCTCTTAGCTCCTTGGGGTCACATAACCTTTGTGACGACCCTCCCACTCTGTCTGCCATATTCTCTCTTTGCTCTTGTCTCCTTATTAGGATGCCGGTGGGCGGAGTTGGGAGGGTCGTCAGCTACATGGGAAACACCTGGGCCCGGGTGTGTCCCAGGATAAATAGACCTCTTCCACATTCATTGGGGGAGACTCTCTCCATGCAGACACCTTCATAGATTTTGTTGTGGCCTTTTGGTTGTTTGCTTTAGCACCTTTAAACACCCCGCATTATCACATTTATGCAAGCAAAACACTCACTTACACTACTGATTACACACACCATTGTTAATTGCGTTTAGGTTACCTTAGTTAATAAATATATTTTGTTATTCCGTGTCTCCCTTTTTGTTACGGGCTTTGAGCCGGTTCGTGACACCTTCCAAATACCATGAACTCCTTCCTTAGCTAGAACACCTACCACTCACCATATAGCACATATCTTCACTCCTTAGGGCCCTTAACCACCCTGATGGGGCGGGTTACACCCTTCTTAGTGTGTTTGTAACCTCCATTTGTAAGACATCCAATACTCCACAAGCATCTTAAAGCTTGCCACAAGGAGCACTATTTCCCTTTCTTCAGGCTTCTATCCCCGTCCTCAACAACATTGTAGTCACTCCACAATAGTAACCTAATTGACAGAGTGAAAAGAAGAAAGCCTGTACAGATAAAAAATATTCCAAAACATGTATCCTGTTTGCAATAAGGCACTAAAGTAAATACTGCAAAAAATGTGGCAATTTATTTTTTGTCCTGAATACAAAGTCAATTTTGGGGCAAATCCAACACATTACTGAGTACCACATATTTTCAAGCATAGTGGTGGCTGCATCATGTTATAGGTATGCTTGTAATCATTAAGGACTGGGGAGTTTTTCAGTAAAACATAAATAAATGGAATTGAGCTAAGCAAAGGCAAAATCCTCGAGGAAAACTTGGTTCAGTCTGCTTTCCACCAGAAACTAGGAAATTAATTAACTTTTCAGGGCAATAACCTAAAACACATGGCCAAATCTACACTGGAGTTGCTTACCAAGAGGACAGTGTATGTTCCTGAGTGACCGAGTTACAGTTTTGACTTCAATCTAATTGAAAATTTATGGCAAGACATGAACATCTAGCAATAATTAACAACCAATTTGACAGAACTTGAAGAATGTTTTAAATAATAATGGAAAAGAGAGGGCTACAGATGACAAACAGGTTGGTAGGATAATGGTGGACTGAAGATGGCGGTGCAGAAATCCTCATGAAAAAGCTTACAAATGAATGTCCCTAAAACTGACAAAATAATACACTGAATAAAAATATAAACGTAACATGTAGAATGTTGGTCCAATGTTTCATGAGCTGAAATAAAAGAGAGGAAATGTTCAATACGCACAAAAAGCTTATTTCTCACAAATGTTGTGCACAAATTTGTTTACATCCCTTTTCGTGAGAATTTCTCATTTGCTAAGATAATCCATCCACTTGACAGGTGTTGCATATCAAGAAGCTGATTAAACAACATGATCATTACACAGGTGCACCTTGTGATGGAGACAATAAAAGGCCACTCAGGAATGTCCACCAGAGCTGTTGCCAGAGAATTGAATGTTCATGTCAATACCATAAGCCGCCTCCAATGTCGTTTTAGAGAATGTTGCAGTATATGCAACTGGCCTCACAACCGCAGACAACGTGTATGGCGCTGTGTGGTCGAGCGGTATTCTGATGTCAATGTTGTGAACAGTGGGGTTATGGTATGGGCAGGCATAAGCTACAGATAATGAACACAATTGTATTTTATCGATTGCATGATGAATGCACAGAGATCCTGATTCCTGTTGTGTGGCCCATTTTTTTAAGGTATCTGTGACCAACAGATGCATATCTGTAGTCACTACTAAAGCAGTCAACAACAAAACACGTTGGAGATTAAACACGGAAAGAATAGAGAGCCAAACTGTAAAAGATTCATCAACTGACAAGGTTGACATATTTTCATCACTCTGTACAGTAAGCATGGAAACCGAACTGCTCAAATCTACAACAGGTACAAAAGTATCTATATCCACAGTAAAACGAGTCCTATATCAACATAACCTGACCGCTCAGCAAGGTAGAAGCCAATGCTCAAAAACCGCCACAAAAAAAGCCAGACCATATATGGTTTGCAACTGCAAAGATGAACGTGGTACCTTCAGGCATTTGGAAATTGCTCCCAAGGATGAACTAGACTTGTGGAGGTCTACAATTTTTTTGTCTGAGGTCTTGGCTGATTTCTTTTGATTTTCCCATGATGTCAAGCAAAGAGGCACTGAGTTTGAAGGTAGGCCTTGAAATACATCCACAGGTACACCTCCAATAGGTTCAAATTTTGTCATTTAGCCTATCAGAAGCTTCTGAAGCCATGACATAATTTTCTGGAATTTTCCAAGCTATTTAAAGGCACAGTCAACTTAGTGTATGCAAACTTCTGACCCACTGGAATTGTGATACATTGAATTATAAGTGAAATAATCTGTAAACAAGTAGTCTGTAAACAATGGTTGGAATAATTACTTGTGTCATGCACAAAGTAGATGTCCTAACCGACTTGCCAAAACTATAGTTTGTTAACAAGAAATTTGTGGAGTGGTTGAAAAAAGAGCTTTATTTACTCCAACCTAAGTGTATGTAAACTTCCGACTTCAACTGTATATTGGTCATAGCTCCCGAGTGGCGCAGCGGTCTAAGGCACTGCATCTCGGTGCAAGATGCTTTACTACAGTCCCTGGTTTGAATTTAGGCTGTATCACATCCGATTGGGAGTGCCATAGGGTGGCACACATTTGGCCCAGCGTCATCCGGGGGAGAATTTGTTCTTTCCTGACATGCCTAGTTAATTAAAGGTTCAATTTAAAAAGCAACTGGTGGCAACCACAGCACAATCAATGGGAGGTGAACAGTGGCTGGTGCTGAAAATATAGCTAATTTGTTATGCAAGTGTTGCACACCAACAGATGGAGAAAACCTACATCAGTTGAGCAATTCATTTCAACAATAATCTTAATTTTAATTTGACTTTACAAACAACAAGAGGGCTTAAATGGGGTCTATTTCTTCAGAGCCTAGACCTATATAAAATAACTTAACTGGCTGAGGCTATAAGGCTTAACAGCCTAATAGAAGTAGGATTTTATTTATTAGGCCTACTTACAATTGCAACTGGTCAAAAATGTAGCATCCTACATAAAACAATCATTTAAAGAAAAAATGTCTGCACGTTCGAACTAAAACAATGTAACTAATAATGAAAAGCGCACATTTGTAAATCCCAAAATTCTAAAAGTAATTGGAAAGGTAGATACAAATTATGTGTGACATTGTGGTTACAATACAGAATGTAGCCCATCATGCACATGTTTCCTATTAGCAGGGCAATAGACTTTTTATAATTTGCAATGTATTCGATGCTTAAGTACTCTGAAGTGTTACATTTCTAACTCAAAACAGCATTTCTTCATCAACATCTTTATGCTTTCGTTAATCTCCTTGATCTTCTTCCTTTTTTTCTGTAGCAATTTTGAGCAAATTGCTCAAGGGTCACGGTTGGTTTGTCTGTGAAGATGATGTTATTGAATGTCTCGCCAGCTTTGATCCTTGCCTGGGCCTGCAGGACGCAAAGTTCTTTGTTTTTATCAGACGAATCATTGGGTCAAAACTACAGAACAGTACAAAACAAGCGAACACACATGGTTAATGTTCTGAGATTTTTTTTTTTTTATATATATGTAAACATTTATTACTGAGCCTTTCCATAAGTCCACGGAAGTTTCTTCAACTGTCTTCTGACTGTGATTAGAGCGATGTTGATGTGTCGTGATGCCCGCAGATTACAGATGGCCTTTGCCGATCGCTCATCATCTTCATTCATCAGTGAGTCAATGGCTTGAATAGTCATTGACTCACTGACGGATTGAAAAGGTAGAGGAACGAGATGGAGTCACAATCCATGCCAGGCACACATGTGAGCTCTGGAACTCCATCTCCGACAGGCATAGTCAACATATGTGGGGGGTTCGACAGGTCTTCGGTTCACCCTGACATTTCCATTCCTCTTCTGACAACAGAACTTGACCAACTGCTCACCAGGCACAACATGTGCTGCCTGGACCGTTATGCTGTTCTGCTATTCCAAGGATGTGTAACTGAAGAGAGATACCACAAGTGGGCATAGAATACATAGCCTTTCCGCTGTGGATGTCTATTTCAGCACCGTTTTAGGCTGCTCTGAGACAAGCATGGAGAAACGAAAATGTTCAAATATTCCATGATATTCTTAAGATAAGTATTGACTGAATATAAGCAAGTGATGTGTGCTAAATAATCAAGTTAGGTTTCTCCAGAAATGTATAATTCTAAATAACAAACTGCCTTTATATACAAATTAGTGAGAATGTCTCACCCCATGTTCAAGAATTGCCTTTTTCTTGCTCACTCTAGGTTAAGTGAAAACAAAATCTCCAAAATATTGTTACTTTTTAAACAAAGCCATTATTATTATTAATTCATTTAGAATTATATGAAAGCGCCTTAGGATCTGTGAGAATATCTAACAGAAAATGCCCCTTAGATATTAATTTTGAGTCCTCCAATCCTCTAAATGTAATTATTGGTGGAGAGTCACGTCATTTAATTTTTTTTCCCTTCGATATACTGTAGGCCTACCATAGGCGAAATGAGTCTCACTAGTGTTGGTTGAGTAATGTGCTGTTAAAAAGGGTGTAGGTCTTATTTATTTACAGAGCATATTGAAGTTAGAAGCAAAAGCCTACAACTATTTTAGCACCGTTTCGCGCTGCTCTGAGACAAGCATGGGGACCGGTATTGATAAATCAATGAGATTTTTATCTTCACTTAATCTCCGTTTGGGTATTGGTTAGACAAGAATTAGAAAATTAGGGTGCAGAAATGTTATGCTCTTATTGTAACCTGTATTTAACTAGGCAACTCAGTTAAGAACAAATTCTTATTTACAAGGACAGCCTACTCCTTCCTTCCGTTGTACAGCGCCATATTTTCCATTCCATCCTAACGGAAACACTGAGGGTTTAGTTTTTAGTTTTTTTCTGAATAGAAACACCATAATATTAATCCAATGAATTAAGCCAAATTTCTTAAAATAAATCCCATATACTATGTTATTACAAACAAGGTTTTAAATTCTCTTTTAATGCCAATATGGAAGACTATCAAATGCTTCTCAAAGATGCCCTCTGGTGGTCAAACTAGCAATAACTTGCATTAACATAAAAATGTCTGACAAATAGATAACGTGCCACAGAATGCTGCAGCAACCCGCAAGGTGTGCCGCAATATGACACAACTTTTAAAGGAGGGACCACTGTAGATGGGTAAAATCCCCCCAAAAATATTTAAAAAAATTTTTATTCAGGCTGTGACACAACAAAGTGTGTAATAAATCAAGGGGCATGAATACTTTCTGAAGGCACTGTATGCTTGTGTGTGTGTGTGTGTGTGTGTTTGTGTGTGTGTGTGTGTGTCTGTGTTTGGGCAGCAGAGTAGCATCCCTGTCCTCTCCAGGCAAACACAGTCTCCTCCTGCTGGCAATGCTGGTCCTGACGGGCTCTCTCTCTCTCTCTGCTGGGCCCAGAACAGCCATCTGCCTCCAGACAGACCAGAGATACTGCTCCTGAGGCCTGGGTGTGTCTGTTTGTGTTTTGTGCGTGTTTTGTGTGTGTCTGTGTGTGTGCCTGCATGTGGGCGTGTGTCTCTGTCTGGGTCTCTCAAGGACTTTTCTACTCATTGTTCTTATGTATTTAATAGCGGCTGTAAGGAAATGGTCCATTAAGGGGTACAATAGTGTCTGCCTGGGTATGCATATAGTGGTGTCACTGACATTATTAATATCTCACAGGCATGAATGCACTGTAGCCTATTATATGATTTCTATAGGAAGGAGATCTTGGCAGTGTAAAACAAGGCTGGATGGTATTCTGTTGTTTATATGCCTTGAATGAATGTACAGCGTTAGTTATACCACTGCCATAGTCTATCATAGAAGGGAAGCATTGGGTGGACAGTTGGGCTGCCTTTTGTTCGACTTTAAAAGTACTTTACTTTAAAAGGCAGCCCAACTGTCCACCCAATGCTTCCCTTCTATGATAGACTATGGCAGTGGTATAACTAACGCTGTACATTCATTCAAGGCATATAAACAACAGAATACCATCCAGCCTTGTTTTACACTGCCAAGATCTCCTTCCTATAGAAATCATATAATAGGCTACAGTGCATTCATGCCTGTGAGATATTAATAATGTCAGTGACACCACTATATGCATACCCAGGCAGACACTATTGTACCCCTTAATGGACCATTTCCTTACAGCCGCTATTAAATACATAAGAACAATGAGTAGAAAAGTCCTTGAGAGACCCAGACAGAGACAGTAACTTATGTGCCAAAGTACATATTCTCCCTTACTATCTCATGTGTTGGTATGAGTTCATTTATCTATGAGAGCCTTGCAAAACATGCTGATACAGTCTGGCCAGCTCAAACAATGACTCATGGCTTGTAATATTGACTTTAGTCATCAGTTTAAAAATAACATGGTCTTATTCTGTCCTTCTGTCCAACCTGCTTTGTTTACTACAGAATACAACTTTTAAACAGTTTGCTTTCACACACACACACACACACACACACACACACACACACACACACACACACACACACACACACACACACACACACACACACACACACACACACACACACACACACACACACACACACACACACACACACACACACACACACACCAACATCACCCTCCCCTCACTGGAAGTATTCCTCTCCTCCTCTGTCTCTCTCTCTCTCTCTCTCTCTCTCTCTCTCTCTCTCTCTCTCTCTCTCTCTCTCTCTCTCTCTCTCTCTCTCTCTCAATCCTCTCATTAAAGCTTGGTGTGAATAGTCATCATAGTGCTCTCTCAAATCTCGTTGAGTCTCCTCTCTCTCTGTGTCCCTCTCCTGTGAGATCGAGTGGAGAGATGAGTGGTAAAAGAGTTGAGATGGTGGGTGCACTGTAGACAGTTTGTTATCGCTTTCTCTGAGCTGAGGAGGAACTTGTGTCAGACAGTGATGCTCTGAATGAAAAGGAAAGGCCACATACTCTAGTATCTCCGATGCAATCATTTATTCACCTGACAGTGGTGCTCTGGCATCAGACTGGTGGCTCTCTGTGTGGAGGACGTAAATATAAAACATATTGTCTATGGTGGAGGATTCCTACAAGCAATGTTCAGTCACCTGTCCATTGATCTTCACTCTCCTATGTTTTCAGCTCAGTGCAGATGAGGGAGATGAAAGGAGGAGATAGAGAAGAGATGAGGAAAGAGGAGGAGGACAGGAGAGAGAGGAAAAGAGGAGAGGGTCAAAGGAGGAGTGGAGAAGTGAGAAGGAGGAGAGAGGAGAGGAAGCCATTTTAGACTACATACACCCTGCCAATGGCTCCCACTCTAAGTGGGTCAGTGCTGTGCTCTCTCTCTCTCTCTCTCTCTCTCTCTCTCTCTCTCTCTCTCTCTCTCTCTCTCTCTCTCTCTCTCTCTCTCTCTCTGTCTCTCTCTCAGTTCAATTCAATTCAAAGGGCTTTATTGGCATGGGAAACATGTCTCTCTCTCTCTCTCTCTCTCTCTCTCTCTCTCTCTCTCTCTCTCTCTCTCTCTCTCTCTCTCTTTCTCTCTCTCTCTCTCTCTGTGAGCTCTCCTGTGTTTGATCTCTCATTTGGCATTCCCTGGGAGTACAGGCTTGTTATGGCGTTCCTGGGGACTATGCTGTCATTTGACACAGACACAGAAGGTTGGATTGACTGCCTCATACGTCAACTGTCACACACACGTCAACAGCCAAACACATTGACATCATAGAGAGATAAGCTACTGCTCTCTCTGTCGATCTCTGTCGCTCTCTGCCACTCTCTGTCTCTCTCTCTCTCTCTCTCTCACTGTCTCTAAGGGAGTGATGGACAAATGTTATTGTTTGGTTCCTTATGTAGAGGTGTGTGTGTGACTGTTTGTGTGTGTGTGTGTGACATCTGACATGTTTGGGCTCTACGGCTCTGCTTCAGTCAGTATAGACAATGGAGAAGAGTTCTATTTGCGTAAAAAGAAAGTCAGAGATAAGGCAGGGCTGTGGTAAAAAGGGGTTATTAACTAGGAAACAAAACTCAATTCCCTGTCCCGCCATTCTCGAATGAAGTAATTAGACCTGAAATCCTGAAAATAATATATTAAGTTATATGTATATGTCAAGAGAACAGAATGTAATCACATCAATAGTCATTTTACAATTACAGTAGTGTATGTGTGTGTTTGTGTGTGTGTGTGTCGTATAGTCTGACCAGTAAATGGCCTAGTTATGCATGCCACAGAGAGGAGACATTGACTCTCTCTCCGAGCCTCTCGTCTCTTTCTCCTCTCATCCAGTCGTAAGAACAAAGGAGAAAATGTTCCTTTATCTTTTCCTCAGTGAGTTCTCTCTGTGTTCTGTTCTAATTCATTTGACAATTTTTCATTTTTCGTTTTTCTATTGCTCTATTTCCAATCTCGGATGGTTGTACTGGCCTCTGTAAACGCTTTCACTTTCAAAATTCAATTCTAATGTCCAAATCCTCCTCAGTAGTTGAATATGAGATTAGAAAAGAAAGGATCTTCCTTTTGGGACACAATTACCCCAGTCTACCAACCAATATACCTAGTCAGTCTACTAACCTGCCTTCTTCTTTGCCTGTGTCTGAGGTGACTCAACAACACAAAGCCACTTTGGACTATTGACAAATTTGCTACTTTGGATTATTGAGATCAGAGCATTGGGTGTTAAATATATTAGGCCCTATCAGCATTGTGCCAGCATTTCTCCTTACTTTTTACATGACTGCAGTTTTCGCCCTTTATGCTTATACTGTATAATGTTATATTATACCTATTGTTTGGAGATGCAGAGCTAGAAGTGTAGGCCATTACCGCCCTGGTGACATGCTAGGAGTTAAGAACTTCCCCAGTCACGTGTCTCTAATCTCATCCACTTCCTGTGTCATCTGTATTAGTGGGATGCACTTTGACCCTTACCTTCAGTGGCATTAGCCTATGCTAGGTGTTAGCAGGCTATATTAGCCTGAGCGTTAACCAGGGGTGTTATATATATATAGCCTGTTGCTAAGACAGGCAGATGGACAACCATGATCCTATTACTTCTGTATCCACTCTGAGGGATCTGACTGATACAACTCACACACACTGTATACCTGGGACAGGTTTCACTGAGGGGACTACAGTAGCAACTCCATACGGACTACAGTATATATAGTGTCATTTTACATTCCAGTGTCATCAACTGGGACCACAGTATTACCACATACAGAGTATATAGAGAGGTGGACACTGGGGCTAGCAGACAGGAATCTGAGGTATGTTGGAGATATGTCTCTATGTGTGTTGTCACTGCAAACCTATGGTGTTGTGGTATGACTATAGCCACTGATGCCAGAAAGCAGGCTTCAGCGCACACGTGCGTGTATGTTCATGTGTGTGCGTGTGTGTGTGTGTGCTTCTGCCTTCTCCTTGCCTTGTGGATATCCCTTTTGAATGCTCGCTGGAAAGGAAGCATGATTCAATGATTTAAACTACACTGGGAGCCAAATGGAACTTGTCCAAGTAGCTGAATGAGAGAGTTGGCTCTCCATGTGTAGCCTACTTCCTGATCTCTGTTATGACATCATCTGTGTCTAATCCTAATTATTTCATTGTAGTTCAGATGGATGTGTTTGTGTCTGAGGTGGTGGTGAGACTGTGCTTTTGGATCACATGGTCCTCAGAGTTCTGTTATCGGTACACTAATGGTGATGGACTAAATGTAAATTTTCTTATAAAAAAAAATGTTTTAGGTGCAAATATTGTTGTAATGTATTTACAGTTCAGGCTTCGATGAATAAGACTGGATCCAGAGAGATGTATTTACAAATATGCAGGCGATAAAACATGATGAAAATCATTGACAAAAATACTTAACTTGCAAAAATAAAACCACCTCAAACACAGGGCAAAACTTCCATAAACGCACACATCTGAGTAGAGCTATAGTAACAACAAGCATCTCTCCCTGAATGAGGAGAACGAGGATCCTAATAGGACCTGCTGGCCCTAACCTGGCATAGACCATTCACACCTTTAAACAGGTATTATTAATATTATTATAAAATAAAAATTTTATCCAAAATAAACTGACATTCACAAAACAAAACAATACAACACAAACAACAACATGCCCACACTCGCCCACAATCACACACAAAAATACAAAATAGTGCTCTGCCTCCAAGAACAGCCGTGAACTCCACTCAAGCACCACATTCCCTGAGATGGTCCACATACGGCCTCCAAACATTGTCAAAAAGTCAGATATTTGTTGGAATTTGAAGTATATAGAATCTAGTGGGATGTAACTAGTTCAGTCCTCCAGATTGTTATTGAGGGTGAATACGACGCATTCCAATTGATGGTTATACTTTTTTTGTTGCAGCAATTATACCTATATTACAAAACTTGATATTGATCACTAATATTTACATATCCCAGAAGACATAGTCATGGAGATGGATGGATATCAATTCCTAGACGCAATGAAATTATATCACATACATTATCCCAAAAATGGTGTTAGTTTGTCACAGGACCACAGCATACGTAATATGGTTCCTTTGTGCTTTTTGCATCTTAAACAGAGATGTGAAATGTCTGGGTACATTACATTCTGGCAGGAATGTAGTAAGTAAGTCCAATTAATTATCTTCAACTGCAGTAGTTTATGTCTTAGGTTGCAGGAGCAGGTGTGAACAATGGTTCTCCTCAATTGTTTCCCATTTATTCCCATCAGGTAGAGTTTCAATCAACCCTAACTTGGCCATCAACTTCTTTGCCTTAGGTTCATCCACATTTTGTTGAAGAGATTTAATATGTTTTCTGACTTGTAAGAACTTAAAGAAATCATCCTTGGATAGTCCAAATCTTTTTCAATGACAGTATTCATCCATCATAGTACACGTTAACAATGCATGATGCCACTTTGGAACCTGTATCTAAAGATGTTGTCAGTAAACACCGGAGGTAAGGTGGGAGTATTTCAAATAGGGGTTCTTGGCGATATTGGTTCTTTCCACTTCATGAATTGATGTATATTTTCCTAAATAAGAATGGAATTGATAATCATTGGATCGCCTTGGACCCAAAGTAGTGAATATATTTTAGATAATAAGGTATTACACGTATGCCTTCGATACTCTGCTGTCCATTGTTTAAGTGAACGCAGTTGTGCAGCTCATTAATATATCTTCATATGAGGTAGTCCAAGACCTCCAGCTTCATGGGGTAAGTGTAACACAGTCAATTTGACTCTTGAGGTCTTTCCATTCCAAATACAGTTGGAGAGCAGGCAAGTCCTGAAATAAATACATCAACCTTGGTAATATATTAATTTTGATTACGTTGACCCTACCTACAGTATCACATCCTTGACAGACCATTGTAGCTGATACACACAGATGATCAGCGATCTGTTTCCTTGGTTAAATCAACGTGTTGGTTTCCTCTCCATCAACCCTCCCTGGCTTAAACAGCTGTCAACAGGGACACTTGTTCAGTCTAGACTGATGAAATTAGACAGTAGAAAGGTGTGCTTGTGTCTCTGTGTTTGTTACAGGAAACAAGCTTTACTTAATGATGTCCTATCTGGACCCCTATTAGCCTATATTAATACCAACTAGATACATGCACACACACGTCTTCCTCTGTCTGTCCTCCTTAGGAATGTAAATGTATTCTATTCACACAATACACTTGATGGGCACTAATCTGCACAGCCAAAGATAATTAAAAGTAGATAAATGTTGTCCACGATGTGTGTGTGTGTGCGTGCGCCTGCCCGACCGCTCGTGTGCCTGTGAGTGTGTGAGAGAGAGAGGTTGGTAGGATAAAGGCCTATACAGCCAGTCTAGCCAGGTCCTAAGCCTCTTCTGATTAAGAGCTTCTGGCATTATCAACCTTATCATCAGGACAATTACTGCTACTTCCTACTAAACCTCCGCATGGTATTTAGATTCAATACTTAGATTGAAAGTCACTCTCATTGGGTGAAAGTGTGGGAGAGAGAGAGAGAGAGAGGGAGCCAGATAATGAGAGTGGGGACAGAGTGAAAGAGATGAATGGTGTTTAAATTGAAGAGTGTTTTAATGTGCTGGAGTACAATGCTCCATTATTCTCTGTGTTGCTTTAATCTGCATTAATAAAGGAAATGGATGGATTGATTAGTGAGGGGCAAACCTTTGGGTGTGTGTGTGTGTGTGTGTGTGTGTGTGTGTGTGTGTGTGTGTGTGTGTGTGTGTGTGTGTGTGTGTGTGTGTGTGTGTGTGTGTGTGTGTGTGTGTGTGTGTGTGTGTGTGTGTGTGTGTGTGTGTGTGTGTGTGTGTGTGTGTGCGTGCGTGCGTGTGAAGGTAGTGATTCCCTTCAAGTGCTAGGAGGCTGAGTCGGAGGTAGAGACAGCTGAATAGTAAACAGTGGATGTGAATTTTGTGAGAAATGCAGTTGCGTTCAGAAAGTAAAAAAAATAAAATGTTATGTAAGAGAACTTCTTCACAGATTATTTCTGTCAAATAGTAAACTGGGCAGTGGTCACCTCCTCATCCTGTTCCTCCCTCTCTGTGTCTCCCAGCTAGTTTCAAGGTACCAGCTAGCAATGAGGAATCGGCCCCTCTTCCAGGGGGGCCGGAACTGATTGAATTGGCCCGTAATCGGGAGTCGGACTCTGGCCGTTTCCGTTTACAGGAATTCAGCCGACTTTGCCGGCATCTCACCAGAATCCCCCCCAGAAGCGGTACGATGCAAGTTTAAATAAATATATACAAAATTACCCAATTTAGTCATTTTAAATATTACTATTATACATTTTATACATACAAATTATTCCGATCCACAAAAAAAACATTTTGTGTTGGAGGAAACACCATACACCTGGTGACCGTGTCAGCGTGCATGCGCCTGGAGTCGCTACAGCATGATGGGACAAGGACATCCCGGCCGGCCTAACTCGGATGACACTGGGCCAATTGTACATCGCTTCATGGGTCTCCCAGTTGCGGCCGGCACGGGTCTCGAACCAGCCTCTGTAGCAACACAGTTTGCACTGCGATGCTGTTTGCGCTGCGATGCAGTTTGCGCTGCGCCACTCGGGAGGCTCCATCCACAAGGTTTTTAATCAATTGACTTGCACAAAGTATCAAAATACTAAAATACTACGCAGGACTCTTAAAGCATTTCATTTACATTTGAATTGTATTTTTTGATCACAGAAACAATGACAAAATATGGAAAAATCAATAATGACAGGTTAATTATATAAAGCAGCCCGTGTAATCATCTGCCAGAGAATAGCCCCAATCGGCCCGAGCTCCAAGTAATACATTTGGGCCAGATAACTCTCACCGGAATCGGCCCAAGCCACAAGTAATGCATTTGGGCCAGATAAATCACACCGGAATTCCCACATTATAGCCATAAGTAATACTGCCGAAGGCGGCCCAGACTCGGGCCACATGACGTCGGCCGAGTTTGACTCTCAGCCGAGTGCTCCGACTCTCAGCCAGAATCGGCCCAGATCCACTGTGCTAGCTGGTTAAAGTGCTGCGTTTGATGTTTAAAAGGCTGTACATCTTTACTGGAGCCTCAGTAAAATCACCATCTGGCTGTGTGGCTGCTGCTCAGTGCTCAGAGAGCTGCCAAATACTGAACCACAGAGGACTGGCACAAACAGACAAACTGCCCACTCAGAATTAGAATCACCTTTATTAAGTAAATTTACACATACTCAGAATTGTACTTGGTATTATGGTGCTGCTAGTGATGGACGACATTTAGATACAGAATACAGACATAGTGTCACGTTCCTGACCTATTTCTGTTAGTTTGTTGTATGTGTTAGTTGGTCAGGACGTGAGTTTGGGTGGGTATTCTATGTTTTCTGTTTCTATGTTGGTTTAAGGGTTGCCTGGTATGGCTCTCAATTAGAGGCAGGTGTTTGGCGTTTCCTCTAATTGAGAGTCATATTTAGGTAGGTTGTTTCACAGTGTTCGTTGTGGGTGGTTGTCTCCTGTGTCAGTGTTTGTCGCACCATACGGGACTGTTCGGTTTGTTTGTAAGTTCGGTCTTTTGTGTAGTCATTTTCCTGTTCGTGAGTTCTGCGTTTTATGTAAGTTCGCATGTCCAGGTTTGTCTACTCCGTTTTGTTGTTTTGTTAGTTTATAGTGAAGTTTGTGTTTTTCGTCTTTTCTGTAAATAAATATGTCATCACAACCCGCTGCGCCTTGGTTCAATCACTACTCCTCCTCTTGGGTTGTAGAGGAGGAGGAATACCGTTACAGAACCACCCACCAAAACAGGATCAAGCGGAGTGGAGAAGGAAGGCAGGAACAACAGCAATGGGGAAAAGAGGAATGGACTTGGGAGGAGATCCTAGACGGTAAAGGACCCTGGGCAGAGCCAGTGGAGTGTCGCCGCCCCAAAGCGGAGCTGGAGGCAGCGAAAGCGGAGAGGAGGTTGTATGAGGCTAAAGCAAGGCAGAGCGGCTGGAAGCCCGAGAGGCTCACCCAAAAATTTCTTGGGGGGGGGGGGGCTAAAGGGGAGTGTGGCGAAGCCGGGTTGGTTACCTGAGCCAACTCCCCGGGCTTACCGTGGAGTGAGAGGGCGTCGTACTGGTCAGACACCGTGTTATGCGGTAAAGCGCACGGTGTCCCCAGTACGCGTGCTTAGCCCAGTGCGGGCTATTCCACCTTGCCGCACTGGGAGGGCTAGGTTGGGCATCGAGCCGGATGTCATGAAGCCGGCCCAACGTATCTGGCCTCCAGTACGTCTCCTCGGGCCGGCGTACATGGCACCAGCCTTACAGGTGGTGTCCCCGGTTCGCCTGCATAGCCCAGTGCGGGCTATTCCACCTCGCCGCACTGGCAGGGCTACGGGGATCATTCAACCTGGTAAGGTTGGGGAGGCTCGGTGCTCAAGAGCGCGTGTCCTCCTTCACGGTCCGGTAGATCCGGCGCCACCTTCCCACCCCAGCCCAGTACCATCAGTGCCGACACCACGCACCAGGCTTCCAGTGCGTTTCCAGAGCCCTGTTCCTCCTCCACGCACTCTCCCTGTGGTGCGTGTCTCCAGCCCAGTGCCTCCAGTTCCGGCACCACGCACTAAGCCACCTGTGCGTCTCCAGAGCCCTGTACACACTGTTCCTTCTCCCCGTACTCGTCCTGATGTGCGTGCCCTCAGCCCGGTGCCACCAGTGCCGGTACCACGCACCAGGCAAATAGTACGTTTTGAGAGTCCAGTGTGCCCTGTCCCTGCTCCCCGCACTAGGCTTGAAGTGCGTGTCTCCAGTCCGGTGCCTCCAGTTCCGGCACCACGCACCAGGCCTTCAGTGCGTCTCAGCCGGCCAGAGTCTGCCGTCTGCCCAACGGCGCCTGAACTGTCCGTCTGCCAAGCGCCGCATGAACTGCCCGTCTGCCATGAGCCTGCAAAGCCGCCCGTCTGCCATGAGCCTACAGAGCCTTCCGCCAGACTGGAGCCGCTAGAGCCTTCCGCCAGACAGGAGCAGCCAAAGCCTTCCGCTAGACAGGATCAGTCTGAGCCATCCGTCTCCGCAGCGCCATCTGAGCCATCCGTCTCCGCAGCGCCATCTGAGCCATCCGTCTCCCCAGCGCCGTCTGAGCCATCCGTCTCCCCAGCGCCGTCTGAGCCATCCGTCTCCTCAGCGCCATCTGAGCCATCCGTCTCCTCAGCGCCATCTGAGCCATCCGTCTCCCCAGCGCCGTCTGAGCCATCCGTCTGTCCCGAGCCATTAGAGCCGCCCGTCTGTCCCGAGCCGTCAGAGCCGTTAGTCAGTCAGGAGCCGCTAGAGCCATTCGCCAGACAGGATCTGCCAGAGCCGCCAACCAGACAGGATCTGCCAGAGCCGCCAACCAGACAGGATCTGCCAGAGCCGCCAACCAGACAGGATCTGCCAGAGCCGCCAACCAGACAGGATCTGCCAGAGCCGCCAGCGAGCCATGAGCGTCCAGAGCCGCCAGCGAGCCATGAGCGTCCAGAGCCGCCAGCGAGCCATGAGCGTCCAGAGCCGTCAGCTAGCCATGAGCGTCCAGAGCCGTCAGCCAGCCATGAGCGTCCAGAGCCGTCAGCCAGCCATGAGCGTCCAGAGCTGTCAGCTAGCCATGAGCGTCCAGAGCTGTCAGCGAGCCATGAGCATCCAGAGCCGTCAGCCAGCCATGAGCGTCCAGAGCCGTCAGCCAGCCATGAGCGTCCAGAGCTGTCAGCTAGCCATGAGCGTCCAGAGCCGTCAGCCAGTCATGAGCAGCCCCTCAGCCCAGAGTGGCCATTAATCCAGAACTGCCCCTCAGTCCAGAGCTGTCTCTCTGTCCGGAGCTGCCTTTCAGTCCGGAGTTGCCCCTCTATCCTGAGCTACCTCTCTATCCTGAGCTACCTCTCTATCTACCTCTCTATTCTCACCTACCTCTATGTCCTGAGCTACCTTGTCCCGGAGCTGTCCCTTTATTTTGTGTTGCCTATATTAGGTGGGTGGAAGAGAGGGGTGGTCATTCTGAGGGGGATTAGCAAGTTGGGATTGACTATGGTGGGGTGGGGACCTCGTCCTGAGCCTGAGCCACCACCGTGGTCAGATGCCCACCCAGACCCTCCCCTAAACTTGGTGCTGGTGCGCCCGGAGTTCGCACCTTAAGGGGGGGGTTATGTCACGTTCCTGACCTATTTCTGTTAGTTTGTTGTATGTGTTAGTTGGTCAGGACGTGAGTTTGGGTGGGTATTCTATGTTTTCTGTTTCTATGTTGGTTTAAGGGTTGCCTGGTATGGCTCTCAATTAGAGGCAGGTGTTTGGCGTTTCCTCTAATTGAGAGTCATATTTAGGTAGGTTGTTTCACAGTGTTCGTTGTGGGTGGTTGTCTCCTGTGTCAGTGTTTGTCGCACCATACGGGACTGTTCAGTTTGTTTGTAAGTTCGGTCTTTTGTGTAGTCATTTTCCTGTTCGTGAGTTCTGCGTTTTATGTAAGTTCGCATGTCCAGGTTTGTCTACTCCGTTTTGTTGTTTTGTTAGTTTATAGTGAAGTTCGTGTTTTTCGTCTTTTCTGTAAATAAATATGTCATCACAACCCGCTGCGCCTTGGTTCAATCACTACTCCTCCTCTTCGGTTGTAGAGGAGGAGGAATACCGTTACACATAGGAGTTTACAAAAAGTTTACAATCATTATATACAACTAGGTAGACTAAACATAGAGCTATAAGAGTGGGCAGTGGATATACAAATATACTGTGGATATTTTAGTGATAATGCCAGAAAAGCCCATGTTTGTTCTATATATTGGCAGGGGTGTTGTTATTGCCGTGCCAATATATCCAACAAACACTGACTTCGAGGGCATTATCACTTGTATACAACGGGTTACCAAAATATTCAAATAATAAACAACATATTTTCAATAAAAAATGTATTCGTACTGTTTCATCCTTCCACAAGACAAAGTTGAAGTAACAAGTTTAAATACACTTAGGTTGGAGTCATTAAAACTCGTTTTTCAACCACTCCACAAATTTCTTGTTAACAAACTATAGTTTTGGCAAGTCGGTCAGGACATCTACTTTGTGCATGACACAAGTCATTTTTCCAACAATTGTTTACAGACAGATTATTTCACTTATAATTCACTGTATCAGAATTCCAGTGGGTCAGAAGTTTACATACACTAAGTTGACTGTGCCTTTAAACAGCTTTAAAAATTCAAGATAATTATGTCATGGCTTTAGAAGCTTCTAATAGGCTAATTTACATAATTTGAGTCAATTGAAGGTGTACCTGTGGATGCATTTCAAGGCCTACCTTCAAACTCAGTGCCTCTTTGCTTGACATCATGGGAAAATCAAAATAAATCAGCCAAGACCTCAGAAAGAAAATTGTAGACCACAAGTCAGGTTCATCCTTAGGAGCAATTTCCAAACGCCTGAAGGTACCACAATCATCTGTACAAACAATAGTACGCAAGTATAAACACCATGGGACCACGCAGCCGTCATACCGCTCAGGAAGGAGACGCATTCTGTCTCCTAGAGATGAACGTACTTTGGTGCGAAAAGAACAACAGGAAAGGACCTTGTGAAGATGCTGGAGGAAACAGGTACGAAAGTATCTATATCCACAGTAAAACGAGTCCTATATTGACATAACCTGAAAGGCCGCTTAGCAAGGAAGAAGCAACTGCTCCAAAACCACCATAAAAAAGACAGACTATGGTTTGCAACTGCACATGAGGACAAAGATCATACTTTTTGGAGAAATGTCCTCTGGTCTGATGAAACAAAAATAGAACTGTTTGGCCATAATGGCCATTGTTATGTTTGGAGGAAAAAGGGGAAGGCTTGCAAGCCGAAGAACACCATCCCAACAGTGAAGCACGGGGGTGGCAGCATCATGTTGTGGGGGTGCTTTGCTGCAGGAGGGATTGGTGCACTTCACAAAATAGATGGCATCACGAGGAGGAAAATTATGTGGATATATTGAAGCAACATTTCAAGACATCAGTCAGGAAGTTAAAGCTTGGTCGCAAATGAGTCTTCCAAATGGACAATGATCCCAAGCATACTTCCAAAGTTGTGACAAAATGGCTAAAGGACAACAAAGTCAAGGTATTGGAGTGGCCATCACAAAGCCCTGACCTCAATCCTATATAACATTTGTGGGCAGAACTGAAAAAGCCTGACCCAGTTACACCAGCTCTGTCAGGAGGAATGGGCCAAAATTCACCCAATTTATTGTGGGAAGCTTGTGGGAGGCTACCCGAAACATTTGACCCAAGTTAAACAATTTAAAGGTAATGCTACCAAATACTAATTGAGTGTATGTAAACTTCTGACCCGCTGGGAATGTGATGAAATAAATAAAAGCTGAATTTAATCATTCTCTCTACTATTATTCTGACATTTTACATTCTAAAATAAAGTGGTGATCCTAACTGACCTAAGACATTTTTTACTCTGGATTAAATGTCAGGAATTGTGAAAAACTGAGTTTATATGTATTTGGCTAAGGTGTATGTAAACTTCAGACTTCAACTGTGTAGCCCCCACTCAAATCTAGGGATGCCCAGTTGTTCGTTCTTTTTGTTCTGTATCTATGGATGCGACCCAGTCGTTCGTTCTAAATGTTCCATTGCCATACTGTGGCTGCTGCTCAGTCCTCACAGAGCTGCCATTCTGCAACGTTTTTATCCCTTGCTTGCTAGCTAGTCAACTACTGCTAATTTACAGTCGTGTCAAAAAGTGCTGCCAGAATAACAGCAAAGTAGCTACATTTGCATTTGTTTAAGCGTTTTTTAAAGATTTATTTGGATACATCCATAACAATGAGCTTATGATGCGCGGCTTTGTCTGGCAGAATAAATGTGCTCTCTTGTCAGGACACTGTTCAGACAAAAGAAAGACAATTCATGACATTCATTTGAGCTGATTTTAATAAATTAAACCGTACATTCTCTTTGTTATCCACCGCAGCTGACTTAAGTGATAATGCCTGAGAAGCCGGTGTTTGTTGATTATATTGGCAGGGGTGTCTCCCTTGGGTCCAGATGATTCTTTGTGGCCTCGTTATATGCGAGAGTGGCGTATCTGAGAGAGAGAATGCGTTGTTATAATATTGTTTTCCAGTCGCCTAACTTAGAAATAACACAACCAGGCTATGCACAACATACCTTAGACTGTTCTAGTCAGTTTTTCTAGGAATGAGTTGTACTTTAGTTTGTCTGTTCCCCTTTAGTTTGTCTGTTCCCCTCTTTTTCTCTTCGACCCAGATATAACTGGAGGTCGAACAACACGTTCTGGACCAGACCCCTTGGTGTACCGGGATTCAGAGCCTGGGAGTTTTGGAGCTGGTCCATGTCCTTATCGGTGATGGGAGGGTATCTGTTTGTGATATCTTTTCCTTGCCTTCTTAGCTGTTTGATGTTGCCCAGAAATACATGATTCAAGGTGGTAAATTCAGTGTCTTTCATAAGGCGCCAGCTGCGACCGATTGGTGGGTCATTTAGAAACTGTTTGAGCCCACCCTGAGTGCCAGGTAGCTACTTATGCGTTACGGCTCCCCCTTCCCATGTCGTACATTTCCATAAAACTGTCGGAGAAGGATGTTAAACTTTTCCTTAGTGACAGTTTTGAATTCAACTTTTTCTTCTCTGCTAGCCAGCCCTCAAAGCAACGCACAGCCCAGTTTGTATTCTTATCTGTGTTTTTTTCGTTGCTACTTTTCTCTAGGTCATTCAATGCAGTATCCTCAAAATCTGCATGCCTGGGCATTATTGCCATCTCCTTTTCCCATTAATCCATAGCAATGCAGCCCAAAAAAATCTAAAGAAATGTTCCACTCATCCATTTTAGTTTTCGCAACAAAAAATATGTATGTTGCTATGACAACTAGCTCAATTTGCTGTCAGTGTCATTCGGACACATTCACTTTATATGGGACGTTGGAGATTGCAATTCAATATTGAAACAATATTGAAAAGGTCGGAGAGACAGACAGCAAGGTTTAAACAAATCTCTGCTGTTGAAAACCAAATGCTAGTCTAAAATACATGGGAGATAATGTCTAGATGTTATTTATAGTGGAGATCAAGTTTATACATTTCCTGGCAGGGTTGATGAGACAGTGGATCGCGCAGTGAGATGGAACAGAGTAAATAGGCATTTCAACATCATAGATTTAGCCGGAATAGACACCGGCTGGAACACGGTTTTAACCAATCACCATTCAGGATTAGAACCACCCGTTGTAAACAGTTGATATACAGTGGATGTACAAATGTACAGTTTAAGTATAAATATATCTACCGTACATGCAGTGAGATGAACAGAGTGCAAATGCAGTATAGTGCAGTTATTTTGTGTACAGTCCGGAGATGGCTTGATGCGGTGTAGAGGATAGAGTGCAAAGTCCTTAAACTCTATGTGCCAGATGGCCGGTTGGTGAGGCCCACAGCATGGGAAAAGAAACTGCTCAGCTGGCAGGAAGTTTTGGTCATGATTGCACTGAAACGCCTGCCAGAGGAGAGTTTTTGGAAAAGGGGGTGACCAGGGTGGGAGGTGACGGCGATGATCTTTCATGCAAGCTTCCTTGCCCTGGAGTCGTGCAGTACCTCGATGGAGGGCAGGTGGCAGCTGATGACCCTCGCAGCAAACCGCACAATGCGCTGCAGTTTGCCCTTGGAGCAGGCAGGCTCAGACCCAAGCCAGACGGTAATAGAAGAGGTCAGTATGGACTCTATGATTGATGTGTAAAACCAGATCAGGTTTGACTGGGAGATTTCAATTTTTTTCAGCTGCCGCAAGTAGTACATACGTGCCTTCTTAGTGACCGCTGTGATGTTGTCCTCCCACTTGAGGTTGTGGGAGATGATGGTCCCCAGGAATTTGAATGATTCAGCTGTGCTAACAGCTAAGCCATCAATCTCGAGGGGGAGACGTGTTGAGTTCCAGGTTATTAGTTATTGCCCTGGCTCCACACGCACGCACACACACACACACATACACAGTTGGAAATCTTAATATCAACCAGGAGCTTTGGCGTCTCAGTATGCTAATTGTTAAACCTCAGAAGAAGGGATTAGCATTAGCAACGTAGCATAATGGAGAAAACACGCTCCAACTCTACTGCTAATTGACACACATGGATCTCTTACCTCTCTCTTTGCTTCTCTTTCTCTCTCAATCTCTCCAGCTGTATCATTCTTTACCTCTGTCCCTCCATCCTTACTGTGTACTGCATATGCCTGATTTTCTCTCTCACTACATCCCCCTCTCTCTCTCACTACATCCCGCTCTCACTACATCCCTCTCTCTCTCTCTCTCTCACTACATCCCTCTCTCTCTCTCACTACATCCCTCTCTCTCACTACATCGCTCTCTCTCTCTCTCACTACATCTCTCTCTCTCTCTCTCTCTCACTACATCCCTCTCTCTCTCTCACTACATCCCCTTCTCCCTCTCTCTCTCTCTCTCTCTCTCACTACATTCCTCTCTCTCTGACTACATCCCTCTCTCTCTCTCATTACACCTCTCTCTCTCGCTCTCTCTCACTACATCCCAATCACCCCTCTCTCTCTCTCTTCTGTTGTTGCTTTGCCAGCCCTCCTCTGGGTTGTATAAATGAGAGTTGAGTTAAAGATTGTTTACATGTTTAACAAAATGCCTCAACACTCATCTCTATGAATGCCATTTGGAGGGGGGGGGTGTAGTACTGTACAAAATCATCTCTCAGAAGATAATTGCGATATGATATTTTTGTGATTTGCTAAATGTCGCAAGGGGCTGTTGTGTCTCTCTCCAAGCTGGTTGTAAGTACTCAGCCAATAGTTGATTTGCCAACCACAGTGTTAGGAATAATAATGTGAGTATCAAGACTGAACTGAACAGAACAATGCTATTACATTAGCCACATTTAGAGTTGTTGTTCAATGATGAAGCCTAGACGTCTTGAATAGTGTGACTTCTTCAGGCCAGCAGTCTAACTCTCTGGCTTTGGGTGATTTAACTGAATGGTCATGTAATAGTCATTGCAATGCAGATCTTTATTTCCACTTAGATATCCTTCTTAACTACATCATACTGGGTAGCTACTTAATCAGAGAGAGAGAGAGAGAGATCATGCTGACGTTCTTCACTTAGTCCTCAATGGGGTTCATTTCCAATTTCAACAAGAGAGAGGGGGAGAGGGAGAGAGATGGGGAGGAACAGTGTGCGAGTTGGGGAAATAGAGCTTGACTGAGTCTGTTTTTGCACCCCCCCCCCCCCCCCCCCACACTTGTTGGAAATTAACCCCTTTGAGGACTAAGTGCAGCAACTATCCGTCTTCTTCAGACTAGATGACAGTCCTGTGTTAGTGTTAGCTGCACCACTGCTTTCTGTGTTTAGCCTTCAGAACAGCAGACCCCCTACAGGCAAACAGCAACCAGCTGCTCACAGCAACAGACTACATTACTTTATGTTGCATATATCAGACATTACTACAGCATACTTCAGCTTCGTATGATAACCAGTTTAAACCTTCTACACAGTGAAAAGTGATGTAAAGTGCTGACATAAAATGCTGCCTTGATCACTCTAGCTTGGATTCGGACCACTGTTCCACATCATTCCACATGGTGTGTTCAGTGGAGCAGTTAAGAGTCAGAGACTGGACCTGAAGTGGTTCTCAGCGGGAGAGGCTGTGGTTTAGGACTGATGGAAGAACAGTGAGCTGAGGCAGTCCCTGGGCCATGGTGTAAGAGAGGGCCTGTTTTGTGTGCGTGGGTGTGTGCGCACATGGCGTGGCGTGTGTGTGTGTTGCTCTGTACAGTATCAACGGGAACAGGTAGTGCAGCTGTTCCTCTGGTAAAAAAGGCACCTTGAAATCCTGTAGAGAGGTAGAGCTGTAGACACGCTCCAGAGCTCACTGTTAAATCAATTAAATAACATTATTCTGGATATTAAAGGCATATTTTTGTGCTCTCTCTTTCTGTGTGTGTTTGGCCCTGGTGTTTGTATAGAGAGGTGCGTGTGATAAGACCTGAGTAATTAAGCAGTACAGGGAACAGACACGTCTGTATGACTGTATCAAAGGTCTGCTCTCCCCCCTAACAACTCTCTTCATTACACTCCACACTCTGATACACCTGGAGCAAGGATTAAGTCTCTCTCAAGTCTCTCTCTCTCTCTCTCTCTCACTCTCTTTGTTTTTCTGTCTCTCTCTCTACCTCTCTCCCTCATGCACACACCTTTTGCACTGTCTAATCTGGGTTTCCATAACAACTCCTCCACCAGTGTGCATGTCTGTATTGAACCACATTATATAAGAGGTGGCAGAGGGGATAAAAGTGTGTGGGTGTGTACGTGCATGTGTAAGAGGGTGTGTACTTGTGTGTGTGTACATGCGTGCATGTGTGATGTGTACATGCGTTTGTGTGTTTGCGTGCGTTTGTGATTGTGAGGCAGTGGAGATGAGAAGGTCTCAATGTCTGTGTGTTGTACTGGGACTGAAGCCTGCCTGCTTCTCCCACTCTCATATCTTACTGACTGACTGAAGCCTGCCTGCTTCTCCCACTCTCATATCTTACTGACTGACTGGAGCCTGCCTGCTTCTCCCACTCTCATAACTTACTGACTGACTGGAGCCTGCCTGCTTCTCCCACTCTCATATCTTACTGACTGACTGAAGCCTGCCTGCTTCTCCCACTCTCATTTCTTACTGACTGACTGGAGCCTGCCTGCTTCTCCCACTCTCATAACTTA